>NC_056573.1:27702391-27742391 GCF_018340385.1 Cyprinus carpio | reverse complement strand
AAAAAACTGTTCTCTGAGGTTGCTTTTTAATAGCTAGTTATCAGAGATTCAGAGATTGTTTTAATTATTATTTCAGTCTAGACAATTCCATAATTATTATTCATCATTTTACATATTAACCAGAAAATGGTGTATGAAGTCTTAGTTTATCATAAAAACCATTCTACCATTTTCATAATAAACTTAATCTCGTAAATTTAATTTATACAAAAAGATGCAAAACCAAAATTGTTACTCAAGACAAAATTTCTGAAGACCTTTAAGCATAACTGAAATTTTTCATAAATTAATAGAATTGATTCATGTATTTTATATACAAATGATTCATTCTGAGTTATATATTTATTTGGCCACCTTATGTATTTATTTAATCATTCATTCATATAAAATTAATATGGAGAGCAGCTCAGATCATTTAATATTGGGAGAATTTGCTGAGAAATATTTGAGTTTATACTGAGACTTTTTATTGCAGTCTTTGGCATCTTAAGAACAAACAAAACTTCAAATATTATAATGCATTTTAAGTTTGGGTAGAGTTATGAAAATATATCATGCATTATAACTTACATTATGAATAACTTTATACATAAAGTCTTTAAGTAAAGGGTTACCACAATAATAATTTCCTTCATTTACTGTAAATGCATTTGCTCACAGATGATGTTATTGCTCGCAGAAGTGTTATTATGGATTATGAACTCTATGTATTTGAGTTAAAAACGTCTTAATGCTGGATTTGTTTCATCTTTTGTCTTCTCCAGATGTTCACTGATGGACTGGAGTGCTGTGGATTACTTGTGGATTATTGTGATGTTTTTATCAGCTGTTTGGACTCTCATTCTGACGGCACCCATTCACTGCATCTCTCAGATGTAGCATCACATCAAACTTCAGATTCGTTTCATCATCTGCACGGACCGCATCATCACCCTTCGAATAAAGAGATGCATCGGATGAAAACCTGCGTGAAGGTGTTTCATGATGCATGATGAAGCGGTTGCCATGGAGACGTGCTCCTCTGAACAGCCAGTGAGCATTCTGAACCAAATCTGAGATGACAGGCTGGATATTTGCTCATGCTCCTCTGGGCCTGACGGATCCGCGTCTCTATTTGCCCTTCAGCACACAGAGTTACAGACCTGCTGAATCCACCACAGAAACTACTGCATTTTTGACCCACTTTCTCACTAAAGATGATGTGGCTTTTGGAGGTCTGGGTGTTCTGTCACAAGTAAAAAAATAAAAGGGTTTTAGCCTGTATTTTTGAATTTTTATATATTTATATATACACTTCTGGAAAATTTGCTCAGCAAGGCTGCATTTATTTGATCAAAAATGCAGTAAAAATTGTTAAATATCATTAGAATCTATAATAACTGTTTTCTATGTGAATCTCTGTTAAAGTGTAATGTATTTCTGTGATGTGCAGCTGTATTTTCAGCATCATTACTCCAGTCTTCAGTGTCACATGATCTTCAGAAATCATTCTAATATGATGATTTGCTGCTCAAGAAACATTTCTGATCATTATCAATGTTGAAAACAGTTGTGCTGCACAATATTTTTGTGGAAACTGTGATTCACGACCATTCAAAAGTTTGGGGTAAGTATGATTTTTTAAAGAAGTTGATACTTTTATTCATCAAGGACACATTAAATGTATCAAAAGTGAAAATAAAGACATTTATAATGTTACGAAATTACTGTTCTTCTGAACTTTCTGTTCCTCTGTGAATCCTGAAAAATAAAATGTATCACAGTTTCCACAAAAATATTAATTCTTAACAACATTTAAAACAAAAAAAAATATTTTCTTGAGCAGTAAATCATCATATTAGAATGATTTCTGAAGATCATGTGACACTGAAGACTGGAGTAATGATGCTGAAAATACAGCTGCGCATCACAGAAATAAATTACAGTTTAACAGAGATTCACATAGAAAATTGCTATCATAGATTCTAATAATATTTAACAATTTTTACTGTATTTTTGATCTAATAAATGCAGCCTTGCTGAGCAAAAAAGTCTTTAAAAACTATATATGTGTGCACACATACTGTATATATTAATTTATCCTTTCAGTTTATAGTGTAGGTTTCATAGCTTCAGTTTTCACATTTCATTTATGTTATTTTTTTATACTTGCAGTATTCAACAATAATGTTTTCATTCAGTTTTGTTTTTAATTTATTAACATTAATAAAACAGGCTGGTTCCCCCTCGTTTAATGTGCGTCTGGGAGATTTTTCCTCCTGTTTTCTGCTCCAGCGGGTGAAGAATGTGCATCTGATCTCCTCAAGGGTTTGTGAGGAATCTCTGAATCTAATGAAACAGTCAGCATTCAGCAGATCTCTAGCACACTGAGCTCTGATCTGTGAGGTGCTCAGCCTCTTCCTGTCGTGCATTAATTCTCGTTAGTGATGCAGACTCTTAAGAAGAGACCCAGAACCGCTGCTGAGCGTCTCGTTCATCCTCCTGCTCCAGTTCTGCTGTTCTGGACACAGTCAGAGTCTGTCGAGTCTCTCGTCTGACCTCAAGTCTTGCTCATTTGTTCACGGCTCTCCGGGGAATCTGTGGGATTCGCTGAAGCGCCGGAGACCTGTGTGTCACAGCAATTAAATATAACACTATGCTTTTCTCATAAAAGCAAATCTGGCAGGAAAAAATATACACTCCCAGAATGCCAAAGTCACACTGTTGATGATGTTGTGGATCAGATTTAGCATTAACATCCAAGTCTGTTTTTCAATTCTCAACATTATAAGTGACCGAAAAATGGCAACATTTACCAAAAATATGAACAGCTAACATGAAACGTTCTGTCAAAGCTACGAGCAAACGTTCTTCTTGTAACATTGATGTTTGTTCATTTAATAATGTTTTCAAAAATGGAACAGTTAATATAGAACGTTTTGCCTATTAAGTAATAGGAATATATTTTAGGATGTTCTCTAACATTCTTTTCTTACATTTAATCATTAAGCAAACATATGGCTTACAAATGAGAAAAACATTTAAATGTTATTTTCATTTATGGAAACGTTTTTTAAACAAGTAGTTAAGACAAGCGTCCAACTAAAACATTCCAGAAAAAAAAAATAGTTCCATGAATGATGCATAAATGATGTTTTTGTTCTAACATTTTGAGATTATTAAAGACCAGATAACTTTGAACAAACTTTTTTATTAATGTTACTGGAAGAACATTTGTTCATAACTTTGAGAGAACCTCGACAGAACGTTCTGAGAACATTCAAAAGTAACATTCCCATTATATTTGCAAAATCATAACAATGTGACATTCCCTTAATATTCACATAAAAATTCACATTTAAAACAATGACATTTTGAACATTCAGAGATAAAGTTTTCATAACTTAATGGGAACAGCAAAGATATTAGCGAAAATATATTTTTACATGTTTTTAGCTGGAATTTGTGTTTTTTAAATATGATTTAAGTGGCTACACTTTACAACACATAGTCTAGGATCAACGTAATGCTGATTTCAGTCGTCTAGATCAGAGAAAAACTCCCTCATGTGTATGTGCGCAAAATTTGTAACACTTATACCCCCAAAAATATGCAGGATTTTTAGAATCAGTGGCTTCCTATAAACACCTCTATGGAGGAGAACATTTATGAGCACCAGAGTTTGAGTCTCTGAGGGTTAAAAGAGAAACACAGTGTGTGTCGTTCTGCTGATTTATGAATAAGAGCATCTGCTGTGAATAAATGCATGTGTCTTCTGGTTTATTATTCTCAGTGTTTGTGCTGCAGTCAATTACATCTCACAGTCACCTGACAGACCATAAGAAAAGAGGAAAGATCTTATGCATACAGTAATCCTCCATGCATAATGCAATCCTCCTTGTGTTGCTAAAAAAAAAAAAAAAAAAAAAAAAAAACTTTTACGTAATTTGGTGTTCCTGGTCAAAAATTACCTGCCTTTTGAAAATTGCTTATAAATCTGTTGTTATGTTATATTATCACAAAGTCTAGGCTTCACTGATCCGAACTGAGTTTTTGAGTAAATAAAAAAAAAATAAAAAAATAAAAAGCATTATTTGTAGACAATTTTGGCAGTGTCACTCAAAAATAGAAAGAATTTTATAAGCAATTTTTGTAGGCCGGTCATTTTTGACTGAGAACACCACAAGTGTAATAAGATGAAAAAAAAGTATAAAAATTATAACAATTGTTGTGGAAGTTGTTATACCCTGTTTGAGCAAAGTACATAACAGCGATAACATTAAACAGAATTTCCAGGAAAAAGAAAACTCAGGTGAAAATGATTGATTAATCTGAAGTTTGCTGGGCAAGATAATATGTGTCTGGACAAAACCTGTGAGGATGCTGTAATTATTTTGGAGCAATGTGTGTGTGTGTGTGTGTGTGTGTGTGTGTGTGTGTGTGTGTGTGTGTGTGTGTGTGTGTGTGTGTGTGTTCATTCAGCTCATTCTTGTGTCCTAGAAACTCTAAATATAATCTTCACACAGATGCAGAACAGGTAAATAATTAAGAGTGGCTGAACTCTATTTAAATCTGTTTAATTGATGGAAGCGGAGCTCTGTATGCAGGAGATGATGATTATATATATATATATATATATATATTATATATATATATATATATATATAGTTGAATATATAATAGTTCATAGAAATATATTAGCTAATATAAATTAGTAAACAAAAAATTTGGCAAAACAGTATGCATTTTAATAAAGTTGTTATTAATAAAGTTGCTAGTTGCCAAGGACAGATTTCTCTTTTTCATTCACATTTTCATTTTCATGTCGTTTAACTTGATGTACTAACATAACTAAAACTGAAATAAAAAAGAATAAAAACTATGTAACATACAAAAAAACCTAATAAAAACAACACAAGCACACAATAAAATGACTAAAACCTTAACTAAAATTAAATTAAAAAATAACGTCTGAAAATAAAAACAATTCAAAATTCAAACAATTAGTATATAGCAAAAACTAATAAAAATTACAAAAACTTAATAAACAAAACTTTAACTAAAATCAAAATTAAAACTAATTCTAAAAATAAAAACTAATTCAAACAATTTATAAAAACTATATAGACATAAAAATAATAAAAATTACAAAACACAACAAATTACAAAAACATTATCTAAAATTAAAACAAAAAATGTAAAATATAAAAAGAAAACATTAAAAATTCAAATAGTTAACAAAAACTAATTTAAAAAAGACTAAAACTAAACTAAATGGAAAATAGAAAAATAGAAATTAATTAAAACAATTAATAAAAACTATAATTGTATCTAAAATAAGACATATTTATTTGTTCACTCTCACATTGCTATGTAGGATAAACAGATATAACATTTATTTATTTATTGTATTTGTTATTTATTTATTTGTGTGTTTGTTTGTTTATTGTTCTTTCTATGGGCTTAATTTCTTCAAATAAAATAAATGCCAGACATGTTTGTATTTATTTTCCAGTGCAACAAAATCTAAAACACACTGTAAGACTTGTGAAATGAAGAAATGAATCCTAATACTGTGTTTTAAATCACTGGGACACTTGAGAGACTCAAATCAAGCTCAAATCAGTCTTCATGCTGATATTCTGGATTCAGATGCTCTTCTGTGATCTACAGACACACGTGTGTGGTTAATTACAGTCAGTCACAGTCGTTTCATCATTAATGCTGCGTCACGTGATCCTTCTGAAGACGAAGGAGGATCTGTGTGGTACAGAAGCAGTTCAGTTATTCACAAGTACACAGAAGCGTTCATAATGTGCTAGAAGATCACCAGCTGATCCTACATCGACCCAGATACCGGAGAATAATGAAATCTAACTTTCTGGCCCACTTCAATATGTGAACTTAATTAAGAGGAACAGCTGTGGAGCATCGCGCCGCCAAACACATTTACAGAACACCATGTCTAGACTTTCCTGAGTCTGAGCGGAGAGATTCAAACACACAGCTTTATGATGATTATGTACTTAAAACACTGTGCTGAGGTTTCCCATACAGAAAAAAAAAATAAAATAAACATTAATACTACTACTACTACTAATAAAATTTAAAAAAATATATATTTTGTATATATTTAAAAATATATTTTAAGAATATAAATACATATTTTTGAATGCATATTTATAAGCGTATATTTCAGTCCAAGAAAATACATTCACATGTCACGTTTGAAGAAGAATCAGCAAGGAACATATTTTACAGTGTTCCAAAAATAAATAACATGCACGCATACATACATAAATAAATATCTAATTTTGATCTTTAGTAGGCTATTCAATCTATATTTGCATTTATCTTAAATATTGTAAGATTGTAAATGTATTTTCTTTTCCCTGAAATACATTTTAAAATATGTTTTGGTATATAATGGTTGAAATTAAATATATTTTTAATTTAAAAAATATATTTCATTGAGTTTCACTGTTTACAACATCTATTTAGCATATATTTTAAATATATTTTGGCCAGAGTTTTATTTTATTTTATTTTATTTTATTTTATTTAGCCTTTATCAGGGAAACATGCATGATAATGTAATAATAAATATATATATATTATATATATATATATATATATATATATATATATATATATATATATATATATAGATATATATATATATATAATAAATAAAGTTGCAGTGGACCAACACACTATTTTTAGATATATATATATATATATATATATATATATATATATATATATATCTATAAAATAGCGCAAAATGCCTTCAATTTACTCAACTAATATCCTAAATAATAACAAATTAAACTATTTAAATAAAATATAAACATCATTTTACTGTTTCTTACCTTACAATATAAGGTGATGTGGTTATTTTTACTTCCGAAAAATATGTTTTTTTTAAATACAGTATTTAAATTGTCTAATATAATTTCATTTTTCACAGTATATGGTCAAAATTAATACTGAAATAAAAATTCATAAAAACTATATAGACGTGTTAACGTATTTTTATAGTACAAAAAGACTTTAAAATGAAAATGAAAATTGAAAACATAAAAACAAAAAGTAATTCAATCAATTTATAAAAACTAAAAGGGAAATAAAAACTGAAATAAAAATAATAAAAACCATATAGACATATTTAAAAAAAAAAGACAAAAACATAATACAATTATAATATGATAAAAACTTTAACTAAAATTAAAATTAAATTGGAAAACATAAAAATAAAAATTCTAACTAACTTAAACAATTTATAAAAATCATAATAGTATCGCATACTAAAATAACACTACTTTAGAAGAGAAAAAATCTCCATTTGCACAGCTGTCTAGAAGAAATATATTAAACATATTTAATTTGTGATTTTTTTTTTTATGGGTCTTTTTTATATAAAATAATGACAGACATGTAAATTACAGTTAAGCTTTTTTTTTTTTTTTTTTTTTGTAGCATGTTTACATCGTCTCTCTGTTGAAATGCTGGGATGTGTTTGTTTTCAGTGCAGCTTGACTTCAGCTGTTCTGCAGTCTCTTGGCTCGTTACTGCATCATTAATTGTTTTGGCAGCAGCAGCAGCGTCTGATGAAGGTCACAGAGACACTGAATATGAAATGAGAAAAAGACAGGGACATTAAATATGCGCTGATGAGCAGAGACAGAGACAGAGACACGTCCAGTGAGCAGAGAGAAGCGTTTGGGATTACAGATGTTCTCTCCGGAGAGTGTTTTGAGGGTTAAATATTTATTTAAATGCACAGGCCTGGTTTTCATGAACTGAAGTCATTGACTATGACAGGTGACTCAGTTCCCAACACACTGGACCATTGGAGAGTCTGGACTCAGAGTCCATATAAAGCCAGCTTTGTCAAACTAAACTATTCAACAAGCCACCGCTGTTTAGAATCACATTCAAATTAAAACATTATTCCGAAATGACAGTGATTCAGCTACAGTGAGTGTATTAACCTCCGACGCGATAAATCGCACAGATGATGAAAGTGAAAGTGATGTGACACACAGCCAAGTATGGTAACCCATACTCAGAATTGGTGCTCTGCATTTAACCCATCCAAAGTGAACATACACACCGTGAACACACACCCAGGGGGGGGTATCATTTATGCTGCGGTGTCCGGGGAGCAGTTGGGGGTTTGGTGCCTTGCTCAAGGGCACCTCAGTCGTGGTGTTGCCGGGCTGAGACTCGAACCCACAACCTTAGGGTTAAGAGTCAAACTCCTAAGTAGGTGGCAAAACGTGACTGCCTTTTATTTGAGACGTGATTCGTTTTTTCAACCGATTCGTTTAAACACGCAGAGTCATTCAGAAAGGAACCATATAAAGTCTTTATGAACGAGTCATTGAATCATTCACTCAGACGATTCGTTCAAACACACGGAGTCATTCAGAAACTAACAACGTCAAGTTTTTTTATGAGCGAGTCATTGAATCATTTACTTAACCGATTCGTTCAAACAAGCGGAGTAATTCAGAAACTAACCATGTGAAGTATTTATGAACGAGTCATTGAATCATTCACTCAGATGATTCGTTCAAACACATGGAGTCATTCAGAAACTAACCGCACGAAGTCTTTATGAACGAGTCATTGAAACATTCACTCAAATGAAAAGTGAATTTGTTTAAATTGACATATTTGTTTCTACGCAAAAAATTTCAAATAGGCTAAATCATCTTTTCCCCAGATATCATTATAATGTTTTTTTTCGGTAGGCTAATTGAGTCTGACATACTAACTACCTCAAAAATGGCGTAAGCTAAACTCTTTACATTAACTTTTAATTTATATTTTGACATTTTTTTCCATATTTTGATTCACATACCATATGCATTTTGTTTATCACATTTTTAAATAGACTGAAGAAAAGACAGAAAAGATAGGACTTTTTTTCTTGTTGTTATTTGTTACCTTGTGGGATGTTGTTGCTAAGGTTGGGTATATGCTATATGGTACTGGGTGGTTACCAGGGTGTTGCAATGCAGTTGCTAAGGTTTTCTAAATGTTGATTCTGTATTTGGTTGCTGGGATGTTGTGGGTGGTTGCCAGGGTGTTGCTATGTGGTTGCTAAGGTTTTCTGAATGTTGCTATATGGTTGTTTTGGGTGGTTGCCAGGGTGTTGCCATGCGGTTGCTAAGGGTTTCTAAATGTTGATTCTGTATTTGGTTGCTGAGATGTTGTAGGTGGTTGCCAGGGTGTTGCCATGCGGTTGCTGAGGTTTATTTGAGTACTGATACTATATATGGTTGCTTGGATGTTCTGGTGGTTATTATTTATTACTTTGTAAGGCTATATTATTTAAATAGAGAAATTAGTTAATTCAGTAACCTGCAACTTTGTGGATGGTGATCCTGCCTGAAAAATATCATAATATGATATTTCTGCCATATATGCCACATTTCCAGTAATAAAAGACACCCAATATCGCCATAATTTTGAACATATTTTTCTTGATTTCGTTTTTGATCATTCAAACGTTTTGATATAAAATTGATCTTTCTTAATAAAATTTTTAATTTTGGGGACGATAACTAGACGCCACTCGAATGACACAAACAGCGTAGTGAGATCAAGTGTCAACAATGTAGCGACCTCTTGTTATGCAGTATGCAGTTTGCAGTGAGTAGTACGCAGTACGCAGTGCGCGACCCGCTGCTCTGGCCGCTGGGCGTGGCCACACAATGAACGCGAGCTTGCTCTCCTCAGCATCAGTGCTGGAGATGACAGAGAGCCACACACATGGGCGAGAGTGATGGAGAGGAGCTCTGTCTGATGGACAAACACAGTGTCGGTGAGCACATCTAAACCTTCCTTTGACTTTAGACAAACACTTGTTTAATCATCCTAATGTCGCTGTCTGAGAGGAAATCCATTATCGCGTTAAAGGCTTTCGTGCGCGTTTAAATGGAAATCAGTGAGACACAAACGGAGAATAAATGGTGTGATAATGTCTAAAGTGATGAATGTGATTGTTACATTGCTTCATATTGACAGAATGATTGACATAATATTTCATTGTGGCATTGGAAACTCATAGAGTCCTGTTACAATTTTCCAGACATAATTTTTAACATATTTTATGATTTTGCACGTGTTGCTTTTCATCTCTGCGCGCATTTGTGCATGATTTACTCTTTTAGCTGAATCTCTTCAAAAACGTTAGAAAGACCGATTAATGTACAGTAAATCAACAAATACACTTTCCTACAATCTCATTTCAGCAGTTTTGCAAAGCAAAGTGAACACTGACCTGAATATGAACATTTTGAACCTTTAACTGATCCGAAAGATCTACAACCTCTTGAAATAATTACAGTAAATGACGAGTACTCATTGTAAAGTTATTATTATCATGGTTTTAAGCTCAACAGAAGAAAAATGAAATGGAAATCTCTCAAGGTGACCTTAAAGTTACCCACTAGTAGATTAACAGGTGATGTTTAAGGTGATGTTTGAGCTGCAAAAACTTGAGTTTTCATCATGTAATCTGTAATCAGTCATGCACTACTTTTTAAAAGTAATCTATCCTGTTCTGTGCAGCACTAGAGCAGAAAAGATGAGCAAAAATCCAAATTCTGTCATGATTTCCTCGCCCTCATGAGCTGTTTTTGATCTGAACGATTCCTGTGGTGGAATAAGGTTGTGTGAACTATATCCGCACATCTCTAAGTGCATGTCAGATGTGTTGAAGTCTGAGATGTTTGACGTTTTCTCTGAGCTCAGAGGGTGGGAGGTGAAGTGAAGAACATCTAAACATGCCTGGCCTCGTAACAGGGTTGTGGGATTGTTTGGTTTGTTTGGCGCTGGCATTAAAGCCTGTAGGGTGGAGCGTGTGGGAGTGTGTGCCCACCGTTCTGCCGCCTATAAACACAGAGACGAGCTTGTGACAAGAAGGAGATCAGGACACAGACCAGCGGAGACAGAGCAGGTGCCTGTTTCATAACTGTTTGCTGATCAATATATTCAATCTTTTCATATTTTAAGACAAGCACTGGGTTTGTTTTTTCTCAGTCCAGACTCCAGGACTTAAGGATGTAAATCCACAGATATGTACTAAAACTCCAGTGCATGCGGCTGCTGGAGTGTGAGCTGGTTTCATCCACTTCAGCTGCAGAGAGTTTATGCTTCATGTCACTTTGATTTCCTGACAGTAATGTGTGTCCATGCAAGGGTGTTGCTATGCTGTTGCTAGGATACACCGGGTGGTTGCTATGATTTTCTGAGTGGGTTTAAACACATCGCTATGCTGTTGCTTTGGTGTTATAGGTGGTTGCTAGGGTGTTGTTATGCAGTTGTTAAGGTGTTCTGAATGTTGCTACTGTATATGGTTGTTGGGATGTTCTGAGTGGTTGCCAGGGTGTTGCTATGCAGTTGTTATGGTGTTCTGAGTGTTGCTACTGTATGTGGTTGTTGGGATGTTCTGGGTGGTTGTTGGGGTGTTTCTATACGGTTGCTAAGGTGTTCTGAGGTGTTGTTACTGTAAATGCTTGCTAGTATATTCTGGTGGTTGCTAGGGTGTTGTTATGCAGTTGTTAAGGTCTTCTGAATGTTGCTACTGTATGTGGTTGTTGGGATGTTCTGGGGGTGTTTGTTGGGTGTGTTCTATAACGGTTGCTAAGGTGTTCTGAGTGTTGTTACTGTAAATGCTTGCTAGTATATTCTGGTGGTTGCTAGGGTGTTGTTATGCAGTTGTTATGGTGTTCTGAGTGTTGCAACTGTATGTGGTTGTTGGGGTGTTTCTATACGGTTGCTAAGGTGTTCTGAGTGTTGTTACTGTAAATGCTTGCTAGTATATTCTGGTGGTTGCTAGGGTGTTGTTATGCAGTTGTTAAGGTGTTCTGAATGTTGCTACTGTATATGGGTTGTTGGGAATGTTCTGAGTGGTTGCCAGGGTGTTGCTATGCAGTTGTTATGGTGTTCTGAGTGTTGCTACTGTATGTGGTTGTTGGGGTGTTGCTATACAGTTGCTAAGGTGTTCTGAGTGTTGTTACTGTAAATGCTTGCTAATATATTCTGGTGGTTGCCAGGGTGTTGTTATGCAGTTGTTTAGGTGTTCTGAGTGTTGCTACTGTATATGGTTGTTGGGATGTTCTGAGTGGTTGCCAGGGTGTTGCTATGCAGTTGTTATGGTGTTCTGAGTGTTGCTACTGTATATGGTTGTTGGGGTGTTCTAAATGGTTGCCAGGGTGTTGCTATGCAGTTGTTAAGGTGTTCTGAGTGTTGCTACTGTATGTGGTTGTTGGGATGTCCTGGTTGGTTGTTAGGGTGTTGCTATACAGTTGCTAAGGTGTTCTGAGTGTTGTTACTGTAAATGCTTGCTAGTATATTCTGGTGGTTGCTAGGGTGTTGTTATGCAGTTGTTAAGGTGTTCTGAATGTTGCTACTGTATATGGTTGTTGGGATGTTCTGAGTGGTTGCCAGGGTGTTGCTATGCAGTTGTTATGGTGTTCTGAGTGTTGCTACTGTATGTGGTTGTTGGGATGTTCTGGGTGGTTGTTGGGGTGTTTCTATACGGTTGCTAAGGTGTTCTGAGTGTTGTTACTGTAAATGCTTGCTAGTATATTCTGGTGGTTGCTAGGGTGTTGTTATGCAGTTGTTAAGGTCTTCTGAATGTTGCTACTGTATGTGGTTGTTGGGATGTTCTGGGTGGTTGTTGGGGTGTTTCTATACGGTTGCTAAGGTGTTCTGAGTGTTGTTACTGTAAATGCTTGCCAGTATATTCTGGTGGTTGCTAGGGTGTTGTTATGCAGTTGTTATGGTGTTCTGAGTGTTGCAACTGTATGTGGTTGTTGGGATGTTCTGGGTGGTTGTTGGGGTGTTTCAATGCTGTTGCTAAGGTGTTCTGAGTGTTGTTACTGTAAATGCTTGCTAGTATATTCTGGTGGTTGCTAGGGTGTTGTTATGCAGTTGTTAAGGTCTTCTGAATGTTGCTACTGTATATGGTTGTTGGGATGTTCTGAGTGGTTGCCAGGGTGTTGCTATGCAGTTGTTATGGTGTTCTGAGTGTTGCTACTGTATGTGGTTGTTGGGGTGTTGCTATACAGTTGCTAAGGTGTTCTGAGTGTTGTTACTGTAAATGCTTGCTAATATATTCTGGTGGTTGATAGGGTGTTGTTATGCAGTTGTTTAGGTGTTCTGAGTGTTGCTACTGTATATGGTTGTTGGGGTGTTCTGGATGGTTGCCAGGGTGTTGCTACGCAGTTGTTAAGGTGTTCTGAGTGTTGCTACTGTATATGGTTGTTGGGGTGTTCTGGGTGGTTACCAGTGTGTTGCTATGCAGTTGTTAATGTCTTCTGAGTCTTGTTACTGTATATGGTTATTGAAATGTTCTGGTGGTTACTGGTTACCAGGGCGTTTCTTTGCAGTTGTTAAGGTGCTCTGTGTGTTTCTACTGTATATGGTTGTTGAGATGTTCTGGTGGTTCATTATGCAGTTTTATAATGTAGTTCTCCATATTTAATGTGGCTGATTTGGTTTTAATTTCCTGCAGGTTGTTGTCTTTATATTATTGTCATTTTGCTACAGTGTGGACATGTTGAAAGCGTCTGTGAAGCGTCACGACCCCAGTCGGCCCTCATTGACGTTCTCTGAAGGGGGTCTGACTCACGTCTGTCATTCGTAGACGCTGACATTTCCACCGGCCGTGTGTCATGACGGCTTTACTGAAGACTTTTCATGCCGTGAATTATTCATGCAAGCATCACTGTACTCACGCATAATTCTGAGGGATTAGGCGAATTTAAATCCTGCTGGCAAAGGTGAATTATACATTAGTCAGTGCAATTAGGCAATGTCATCTGCATCTGTAATTGATTATTTGATTGGAATATGTAAGCAGGTTCGTCAAGCGGTGCATGTGAAATCTAAGAATTTACAGATGATGTTTAATTAAAATGGGATGAATTTTTACAGTGTGGTTTCTGGTAATGCTATCAGCCGAGATACTAGAGATAAACAGATGAAATCCAATGAAATCTGCCTCAGGCTGTCAGGAACTCATGTTATATCTGTAATTTCAGATGGTGAGTGTTTTTCATACCCATCTGTCTGTATGAAGCATCTGCTTCCATCACTGATGATCACTGACTGGAATCATCTGAATATGACAAACAAATGTCTTCTTAAAAACAGATGCAGTGTTAATAAAAGATCTTAATTAAAAACGCAACATGTTGAGCAAAAGTAGGTCAGCTTTGCTTTATAATGGAAAGCTGTGCTGGCTCTTTTACAGAATACAGGACTATTAAATGAATGTGGAAAGCAGCTTATATCATATGATGAGAACTGATTGAGTTCATATTGCAGACTCTTGTGAGCACAGTTTGAGGCACTGTTGAGATCTCATCTGAAACTCTAGAGGAGACACACGTGAAAATACTGGGGTCTTTTTCATCACACTTTTCTCTCCATTGAATCTCATTGCTGTGTAGCGGAAACTACTGAAATATTAACACTGCAAAATGGATTTTCTTACTTAGTATTTTTGTCCTGTTTTTTTTTTTTTTTGGTACAAGTATCTAAAAATTCTTAATTCAAGAACAGGGTTATTATTGTTAACCAAATGTAAAATGAAAACCTTAAAAAATGTATTCTGATTACTCGAAATAAAATAAAACAATAACTAAAATAAATGAAATGTTAAAAAAATAAATATATATATATATATATAGTCTTATTTTTGTTAACTTATTGTTCAGTTTAAGTTAAAGTACTAAAATAAACTAAAACTTAATAAAAAATAAATCAGTCATATGTAAAAAATAATAATAATTACAGAAACACACCAGAAAAATAACTAAAACATACTAAAATTAAAATAAGAATAGAAAAGTAAAATCTTACTCAAAATATTAATAAAAATATAATAGTATATCAATGATACTAAAATAACACTGATTAAGATGCATTTTACTTGAGATGCACAATGACTTTTAGTTAAAAGTCATAAATGAAAATGCATAAAAAAAGAAAAAACAATCTGTCAGTGGGGTCAGAGAAATTATCTTGTTTTGTTTTTGAATGAACTTAATCTTTTTGACCCCACTAAAGATTTTTTTTTCTTTTCTAACAATGAACTTATTTCATTTTGATAAATATTTCCAAAAAAACAAACAAACGAACAAACAAAACAAAAAGTCATTGAAGTAAATGTATCTTAATCAGTGTTATTTTAGATATTTGTAGTGGAAAATCCTCACTAGTGATTCTAGATGAGTTATTCAATGATGTTTTGTTTGTGTATGATGTGTATTCTTCTTTCTGTCCCGCCCACAGGATGATTGACAGCCTCGTGACCCAATAGACAGGATGATCGCTACCGGCGGGCTGCTGAGGATTTCCCGGCGCCAGGACTCGCTGCGAACCAAGAACCGCGCGGAGAACAAGAAGAAGCGGAAAGCCACGAAGAAGCGGAAGAACGACGTGGTGGTGGTGAAGGGCAAAGTGAAGCTGTGCTCCGTCTCTGGGCTGGTGGCAGCGCTGGGGGTTTTCATCCTGATGATCGGCGTCACCATGGCCGTACTGGGATACTGGCCCAGAGAGAGAAACGAGAAATTCATCGGACCCGTGCGACGAATAAAAGAGGGCAACCTCACAAGCAATAACGAGTTAGTGAAGTCAAACGAGCTGGACGGCGCAGACACCTCGTCAGGCTTCTTCAAAAGCCTGATTGTGAGTTATTTATACTCGGACAACCTCAAAGTCTTCGGACCGTTAGTGATGGGCATCGGGATTTTCCTCTTCATCTGCGCCAACGCGGTTCTCCACGAGGATCGCGATAAGAAAACCAAAATCATCAACCTGCGAGACATTTACTCCACAGTCATCGATATTCACAGTATGCGCTCCAAAGACTGCGTCCCGTTCAACGGCCTCATCAGCTACATGCAGTTGAAGAGCGACAAACCCACGTCTCCACGAAACTACAGACAGCCATCGTGTGCGAGAAAACACAGCTTGTTTGCGAAGCGCCAGTCGTTCGCCGACACGATCTACAGCATCCAGCAAGGAGCCGAGGGTCCGCGCGAGTGGGAGACGCGCTCCATCGTCACCTCCTCGCTCAATGCCTTCACGCTCCCCGTCATCAAACTCAACAACTGCGACATGCAGGAGAACGAACCTCCGCGGCGTAAGAGTTGTGGCGCGGCCGTGGAGACCAAAGCAGAGGTCTCAAGGACGCGGATGTCACTTTCACAGGATTCAAAGCTCAACATGGCGCAGCTGCAGGTCGCGGGGTCGCACCTGTCTCTGAACGCGCTGAAGGAGGATCCGGGCGCCAGGTGTTTGGACGAGAGCTCGCGCAGGTTCAGCTGTCCCAGACTGGAGAGATCGGGCAGTAAGGGCTACATTAAACTGGCCGATCTGGGAGGAGATTCGTTCGAGACGCCCGACGCGGGGCGAGAGGAGAAAACTCAGACACGTTTGCAAAAACTCACTGCGTCATTGTCACATTTGTAAAAGATGATTGCGATAAACTCAACCCCCAAAAACACTTTTAACCCTGTTAAGCCTGACTTAATAAAGCAATAAGCCCCAAGAAGCCGTGGTTTACAGTGAATTTATAACAGCTGAGGGGCGTTGTTAGGTACGATGTAATAGCAGCTTTTATAAATTCACTGTAAACCACGGCTTCACGGGGCTTATTGCTTTTTTACAACGGATATTCCATATACGTAGTAAGGTTTCACAAAATAAAACAGAGCAAATAAAGTGTAGTGATATTAATAAAAACAGTATTCTTCCACCAAACAAAGTAGTTCCTCAGAAACAGTTGTAATTGCAACAAACTGGTTGCCGAGCAACACACAGAAGTAAACAAAGGTGTGTGTTACTTTGTAGAGTAATTTACAACAGCTTCAAACGCGGCTCAACCAATCAGAATCAAGGACCGGAACTATCTGTTTTATAATAGTCCTTATTGAACCTTTAGAAAAGAAATTGTTTGCATATGCGTTTATGTTTTGTATCATCAAGCTTTTATCGCTCATATGAAGCTCATTTTTACTCAAACTGAGCAAAAATATATATTTGCTGCAGATGCTGGTATTTATTTGTGACCCTGGAGCACAAAACCAGTCATAAGGGTCAATGTTTTGAAATTGAGATTTCTACATCATCTGAAGCTGAATAAATAATCTCTCCATTGATGTATGGTTTGTTAGGAGAACAATATTTGTCTGAGATACAACTATTTGAAAATCTGGAATCTGAGGGAGCAAAAAAATCTAAATATTGAGAAAATCATCTTTAAAGTTGTTCAGATGAAGTTCTTAGCAATTCATATTACTAATCAAAAATTAAGTTTTGATATATTTACGGTAGGAAATTTATAAATCATCTTAATGGAACATGATCTTTACTTAATATCCTTATGATTTTTGGCATAAAAGAAAAATAATTTTGACCCATACAAGGTTTTTTTTTTTTTTTTTTTGGCTATTGCTACAAATATATCTGTGCTACTTATGACTGCTTCTGTGCTGCAGGGACACATATGATGAGATTCTGCTGCTTGTGATGTAAATCAATTCTAACAGTGCAGCAGATCCTGACATAAACTGATCTAAATATGAGTCTGTGCTCTATATCTCCAGTAGTGTCTCAGTAAGGTGAGATGTAAATGATCCAAACATATAATGCAGTGATGGAGAGATGAAGAAATAAAGGCTCCTCAGAAGATGTGAGATGTTCTGGAGGCTTGTGAAGATCATTCCTCCGCTGAGGAACAGTGAAAGTAAAGCTTCTGGAAACAAACGCTCCTCAAAAGATCCTGATGATCAGATTTGAGACTCTAAAACATGATTGATGGAGAATCAAGTAAAGCTGAGCTGCTTCAGTCCAGTAAGAGTTCATCTGGAGATATTACTGCAGTTATTCTCACCTTTACTTGATCAAAATCAGCTCCAGAATTACACTAAAAGAGCTTTGACTGGATACAAAAAAAAAAACTTTAACCGTTCAAACCCAGCAAATGTCTGTCAGATGTGTTTAGAGTCAGTGACATTTACTGGGATATTTTGCACCTGATGACATTTTAAGTAGACTTTTTGGGGTCAGTGTAGTCTACCATTCAAAGATTTTTTTTTGTTTTTTAAAAGAAATTAATAGTTTTATTCATCAAGGATGCATTAAATTGATCAAAAGTTCCAGAAAAGATATTAAATAATGTTACAGAAGATTTCTATTTAAAATAAATGCTGTTCTTCTGATCTTTCTATTCATCGTTGAATCCTGAAAAATAAAATGCATCCCAGTTTCCACAGAAATATTGTGCAGCACAACTGTTTTCAACATTGATAATAATCAGAAATGTTTCTTGAGCAGCAAATCATCATATTAGAATGATTTCTGAAGATCATGTGACACTGAAGACTGGAGTAATGATGCTGAAAATACAGCTGCACATCACAGAAATAAATTACACTTTAACACATATTCACACAGAAAACTGCTGTTATAGATTCTAATATTATATCTGTATTTTTGATCCAATAAATGCATCGTTAGTGAGTAGAAGAGACTCTTACAGAAACAATCCTAGTGAAGCTTCTGTATGTAGTTCAGATGAAGACGGATTTCAGCAGAAACTCTGTTCAGGCCGGATGAATGAACAATAGAAAATGTGCAAGATCTTAGTATCAGATGTAGATGTTGAGGATTTGATATGTTTGAGAACATTAGCCATGAATGCTGACAGCGCCTGAAGTCTAATGATGTCTACGTGTTTCTATATGAACATGTCTCTGTAGTTCTAGATCGAGCTCTCGTGTTAATATTCCTCCGTTCGGAGTATTTCTGGGTTTGTTAGGTGTCTGTTGTTGTTGTAAAGGCAGAGTTCAGCTCGTCACGTCACTCCAAACCCTTCATTTGAGATCACTTTCACGTTCTGGAAGGAGGACCGCACAGTTCTGAACTTCATGTTCTCGTGAAGTGAGGAGCTCCTTACTGAACTCATAACATCTTACTGTAACTTAACGTACTTAAGCAGAAGAAAATCTCTATATTTACCTGTAAATGAGTCATTTGACAGAGTGTAGGCGATGCAGGTTATTATTAAACTAAACGTTTATGCAGTTTTGTTATATTTAATGTAGCAAATTAAGATTTTCAACCTGAAAATACTTCGCCTGAATCTTTCTCTTTCTTTCTTTCTTTCTTTCTTTCTTTCTTTCTTTCTTTCTTTCTTTCTTTCTTTCTTTTCTTGTCTTTCTTTCTCTTTTTCTTTCTTTTTTTCTTTCTTTCTTTTTTCTTTTCTTTCTTTTCTTTCTTTACTTTCTTGTTTTTCTTACCTTTTACTTTCCTTTTTCTTTCCTTTTTATTTGTATTTTCATTATTTTCTTTTTTATTGTTTTTCTTTCATTTAATTTGTTTCTTTTCTTTTTAATATTTTCCTTTTCTTTTTTTCTTTTTTATTGTTTTTCTTTCATTTAATTTGTCTTTTTCTTTTTTTAAGTCTTTCATTTATTTTGATTTGTTTTATTGTTTTTTCATTTCATTTCATTTATTTTTCCTTTTCTCTCTTTTTTCTTTTATTTTCTTTATATTTATATTTGTATATTAACGTTTGTTTCACTTTTCTTTTTTCTCTTATTGTTTTTATTTAATTTATTTTCTTTCATTTTATTTACTATTGCTTATTTTTTTCTGTCATTTAATATCCTTTTCTCTTTATTCTTTTTTCTTTTCTATTTTACTTTCTTTTTTTACTCCCTCCAGTGTGTTCACATTGCGTGTGTAATGTTCTGTATTGTATGTCAGTAACATGTGATTTTAAATCTTCGTTCACATGAATCCTTTCATTAGTTGTTTTAATTCCTGATGTAGAAAAGCGTT
The DNA here is from genome assembly GCF_018340385.1 of Cyprinus carpio. NCBI lineage: Eukaryota > Metazoa > Chordata > Actinopteri > Cypriniformes > Cyprinidae > Cyprinus > Cyprinus carpio. The sequence continues at coordinate 27,722,537 of NC_056573.1, read as the reverse complement.
GTGCCTTTTGACAAACTGTTTTGTGTGGCTCTGATCTACTGTGTATAACTGTGTATTTAGACTCCAAAATTCACTGTATATATATTAGGATGTTTTATATGTTTATTATAAATGACATCCACGTTTGCCGTAATCACGACTGGATCCTGAGACTGGATTTAAAGTCTTTGTCCATGTAGGACAGCACTGATCTTCATGTGTTCAGATGTGATAAACACACACATAGCTCACATTATGCAACTTTGCACATGCTGTTTTTGTACTTTCACTCATTGGTAGTGAGCAGATGCTGATGTACACAAAGGGCAATAAGTGACGAGGACTCAGGTGTGTAGATGTTTCAGACACTTTGTCGGGATTTTTGAGAGTTTGTTCTGATTCTGGGTTTGTATCTGTTTGATAGTTTCAGCTGCTACATTAAAATAAAGTTCTTTGAGTTAATATTGTCCTGCGTTGCTCTTCTGATCGCGCATGTGAGTGTTAGAGATAGATTTACACTGACATCTAGTGGAGAATCATGGCTAGTGAGATAATAAACTTTATTATTAATTTTATTCAAATTCTGATGAAACTATTTTTTTTTTTGGCAGTAATAACATATTTATTTACCTACTTTCTTATTCCAGAATAGATGAATAGTGTGTGAGAAGCTGTTCATCACTCCTCAGAATGATATTTAAGCAAAACTATACTTTTCCTGGTCTAATGTCTTAAGTTTATGAACCTTGTCTTCACTTTGACTGATATTGTGTGTGGCATCAGGTCACGCCAGGTGAACAACACAAAGATGATCTTATTATCTATAATCATATCTTATCTGGTGTGTAACACATACATATTACTACAGAATATAATAAACATTAACTTCCATGCAAAGGTTTGAATGGGCCATGATTAGTGTGTGTGCAAAATCTAGCTACATTTATACACATAAAATAGATAAAATAATAAATTCAAGAAGATAGGGTGAACTCATTTTTTTTTTTTTTTTTTTGTTCTTCTGTAACAGAGAGATTTCAAAAACATGTCAAAGGTGCTATTGTTTGTATGTTTCTTGTGTTTTAATAAAATAAATTTACAAATCCAATATACAAATTATAATTATTAAATTATAATGTAAATGCAATTATAATTTTTTTTAGAAATATATATATATTTATAACATTTAACATTAAACATTAACATTTAACATTTATAAAAAATTTATAATATAATGATATATATAAAATATAATCAACTATATATTTACACACACCACACACACACACCACACACACACCACACACACACACACACACCCGACACACACACATATATATATACTATGCTATATATATTATAATATATATATATAATAATATATAATATATGATAATATAATATAATAAAAAAGGAGCCTCACACCGATGTGACGTCAGGGAGGAGGGGATTATCATCGGGGCGTGGTTAAGATGACAGCGACCTAATAGCAGGAACCGGGGGCGTGGCCTTCCCGCACCAGCCTCCGCCCAAGGAAACTTGTGAATGAAAAGTGGCTCTTCAGGTGAGCGCTCCTTCTTCTCGAGTGTTTGGAGCTCAAACAGGATCAGATGCTCCTCTGTTACAGGATCGTCTGAGTCAGGTGATGTCGATTTCACACAGTTCACAGACTTTGTCTCGTACTGTACTAACGCATTTGAGAAATCATTACATCTAAAATATCATGTGACATTGAGAAGCTAGTCCAAAAAAGTTTTTGCTATTTAACTACAAAAGAAATGTACTTCCAGATTACTAGAATCGTCAAATATAACGGATTTATGTTTCTGAACACAAAAAAAATGATGTTTTGGATTTAAAATTATTGACGTGGGCAATTACTGATTAATTTGAGATAAAAATCTAGATTCAAGCTTTGAGGTTTTGTTTTCAACATTTTTAATTGCCTTGTTGACTAGAGCATTTGAAATGGTCACGTGGTGTAATAAATGACTTTTAGTAGTATATTATTCCTTTGGTTTTCATGTAGTCTCAGTTAATATAAGCTCATGACAGCAGTGTGCGTAATAAATCATCATAATGCTGTTTCTGATGCTGTAAATCATGTCACATTGCAGGACACAAGCACTGGACACTGGTTTAAAGTCATCTACACACACGTATTAGTCTAAGGCTTCATGTGTTTGAGATCTTGATGCTGACTCTTCCACTCTCCAAAAGAAACACTCTTTCTCCGGCCTGTGGTCAGCAGATATCTTTGACATTTCCAGAGACCGCCGCTCTCTCCTCCGAAAGAAACTGTCTCCCTGTTCTCCGGCCTGTCGTGTCAGCTTTCAATGTATTTCTAGCTCAGGAAAACCCCAGATCTGCCTAATTACACTGCAGGAGCCGATTCAGATTCAGTCTGACGTGAACACAACACACTATGGGCCGATTCAGATTCAGACAAAATCAATACAGAAAATTAAAAGAAAAATGCATGTTTGTATGTTTCCAGTGCAAGATAATATTCGTTAGTGTGAAAATTAAAAATGAAAAAAATGCTATTGGGTCAGAGATCAGGCGGTTGATTTATCAGTCTTTCAAAAAAATAGAACATAATTCCATTAAATCTCTCAAAAGTCAAACCAAAAACACACAACACAATTAAACTAAAATATACAACCGAAGAGAAAAAAAAACGAAGAAAATAAATGATCAATATGATTATGTTAATTAATGGAATATGCTTTTGTTAAAGCTGTTGTTTTTTAAATAATCATGTTAAATAGTGAAATTCATGATGAAAAACTACATTACACAATGATAATATACAGAAAATCCACCAATCAGAGAGTAGCAGCCAGGAAATTGTGGCAAAAAACATACAATTTGTTTTATATATGCATGCATATTTTGGAGTGTGTGTGTGAGAGAATTTTGAGCGAGTGTGTGTGTGTGCAGTGTCATGCAGAGGTGGAGCGTGTGTGTGGTGATTGCTGTGTGAGTGTGGTGGAGTGGTTGGTGTGTGTGTGTGCTGTGAGTGTGTGTGTTGTGAAAGGAAACAGAGTGTGCGTGTGTGTGTGTGTGAGAGTGTGAGTGCATGTGAGTGCGTGTGTGTGCGTGAGTGTGTGTGTGTGTGTGTGCGTGCGTGTGTGAGTGTGTGTGTGCGTGCGTGAGTGTGTGTGCGTGTGTGCGTGAGTGTGTGTGCGTGAATGTGTGTGTGTGTGTGTGTTAGGGCTGCACAATTAATCAAATTGCTAATCGCGATTACAATTATTGATGCCACAATATCCTGTAAGCGACGTTCAAAGCGGGCATCATTAATCGTTTCAAAGTCCACTTATGTTATATTCTGCACAATTAAGATATGGTTTTTTTCTTTCTACATGTTATCTTAAGGGTCTTTCCAGTGTTTTAGTTTTGAGTATAAACGATTATAATACCCATTTACATATTTTTACAAAAACTTTTTTTTATATTTTAAAAGAAAAACCAATATCCGATGTCTATTTGAAAATTGGAGGTTATTACTATAGAAAATGACACTAAAGGTTTTTTCAGTAAGTGTTTTCAGCCTTGTTTGTTTTTTATATTAAAAAAATATGGCATGCAGTTGCAATTCAAACAATCGGATATTTTCATAAAACACTACATTTAAAGGTAACATGTGATATGTGTAATTAACTAAATCGCGCAATTACAATTTCGCAAGGGAAATAATCGACAATTATGATTTTTGTGTCGGATAATCGTGCAGCCCTAGTGTTTTTTGTGTGTGTGTGCCCGTGAGTGTGTGCGTGTTGTGTATGAGCATGCAGTGAGTGTGTGTGTAGTGTGTGTGAGAGGGTTGATCTTTGGAAAGAGGAAGTGATTGTCGCTTCTCTTGTTTTTGTGTGCGTGTGTGAGAGTGTATGAGCGTGCGTGAGTGTGTGTGTTTGAGTCATTTCTGTGTGACTGAGACTCTTTGGAAAGAGGAAGTGATTGTCGCTTCTCTTGTTTTCATTTCCTCTCATCAGTTTTTGCTGATGTGCAGTTGGGTGTTTGGCTTTCAGCGGAATAATAATATTTGCTAAAACACATTACTGTACAGTGTTTGAATCCAGTAATCTATAAGAAGCTTTGCTGAAATACTGTACTGTACAGTGTTTGATTCTAGAGACTGTGTGCTCTCTGTAAGCGCTGGCGAGGAGATTGATTTGCAGTCGTTTGCTGGTTTTCGTCACTGTTGCAGAGTTTGAGTCTGATAATCCGGCAGACACGGGAATAATGGGAAGAGTTTCAGTGGGAAGTGACAGGAACTCGTCAAACCGTTAGTAACCTCCAGTTTCTACTGTAGTTGTGCTTCAACTGCATCAACAGCGTTTCAATGCAATCTACAAACATCCACTTAATACACAAACTTTCGTACTTTTTACAATTTTGTGTGTGTGTGTGTGTGTTGTGTGTGTTTTTTTTTTTTTTTTGTGTGTTTTTTTTAAATGACATTATTAAATTAAACTATTAACCCTACCATAAAACCTATAATATAATCAACTATTAAAAATCCAATTAAATTTAAAACCTCTGAATGTGAAAACAAGTCACCAAATAATCCACAGAAAGGAACACTGAATAAAACATTAAATCAAAATACACACAAAATTAAAATTTACAGGTTGTGAAAACAAGTCATCATATAATTTACAGTGTTTTTTTTTTTTTTTGGTTGTCAATCATATGAATTTACAGTAAAAACCCAGTAAAACTGTGGTTTAACATGTTGATCGGTTTTTCACATTTGATGGTTTTTCATTGAAAATAATATGTGTCTTCTTAGTTTTTTCTTATCAGTCCCACATCCTATTTTAGGGTTTTATAGAAGGGCATGAAATGGGAAGATAGGGCTCAAATCATATGAAACCAAACAAAACATAGTTTTATTTTTCCGACCTCTATGTTCCTCGACATATAGTGCGTCTCATGAGTGAAAATTCAATGTTAGTGTTTTTCCTTTTTATTTATTTTGAATTTCTGGATCTGTGTTTATGTCTACAATGCCCCTAAATGAGAAGAACTCATCAACAAAGTGGTGGTCTAACGAAATAAACTAAATTTTGATTTAATTAATTTACAACAACAAAAACATTCCAATTTTATGTTTTCTCAAAAACATGCTACATAACAGAATTAATAAATAACAACAAAAACATTCCAATTTTATGTTTTCTCAAAAACATGCTACATAACAGAATTAATAAATAATTGAGTAAAATGAAATTGACTCAAACATGGTACCTTGGGACGTTTAGCCTGAAATAAATCTTGGTTGTACGATATGTATTATTTTTTTAATATAACTTTAATGAGTTACTTTACTGACATACTATATATATAATATAATATGTATTCCCCTAAATATATACATAACAGATATTTAATACATATTATATAACATAAACCATATGAAAAAAAGCAACGGGCCCCGAATGTCCTAAAGATATATATATAATATAATATATATATAACACCCTATATATATATATATATATATATATATATTTATATATATAACATATATACACATGTTAGATATATATATATATTATATATATATTCGTTATATTATATCACTATATGTATACTTTTTTATACTGTCAATAGAAAACCTAAAATGTACTACCATATATTATTTTTTATGGCTAAAATGTACTACCATATATTATTTTTTATGGTAAAGTGATTTATGGCAAACACAGCTGCTGATTTTTTTTTTACTGTGGCAGTGAGATCCAACAAACAAAATGTTGGTAGAAACAGAAGTGAAGCCCATTTGAGCAGATCTGAAGGTCTTCTGTGATGCGGCTGACTGTCTGACCGTCAGCTCTCGGGGTCAGAGGTCACATGGGTGTGACCTGTTTATCAGCTGATAAGGAGCCGCTCAAAGGTCCGAGCTCCTCCTGGCTGTTTTTCCACAGCGTTCAGCTGAGTTTGCACCGCTGGCCTCGTAGACTTTGCTCGCACTTATTCGTGCTCATTGTGCACTTTTTCGATCCAAGTTCCTGAATGCTGGTCCACGTGAGCGTAATGTGAAGCTCAGCAGAAGTGTGAAGGCGCTCCTGATAACGGCGCAGACCTTGTCTTCGGTCGAAGGTCTGATAAGACGCCTCAGATTGTGTCCGTATAAAGACACGGCGGTCAAGAGCCTGTCGCTGGGTATTTATAGTGAGATATAGTCTTAAACACACTGGACTGATTTCTGATGAGTCTGTGAGCTGCTGCTGATCCTGATGGTGCTTCATATCACATGCTTTTACACCCGAAGATTTCACTCCTGAGAAACCTGGAATCAAGGTGGAACAGGGTTATAAAATGTGAATTATGACTTTCACACTTTATATGTGGCTGTCTTGACCGTTTACTTTTAAGAGTACATGGAGAAAAAAATAAATTTAAAAACAGGGGTAGTAAAGGAAGGGGGCGGAAAAAACAATTAGGGTTTCACTCTGAAATTGGAGTAATTAAAAGTTTCACCAAACACTCTACATTTTACAGTGTATGAGATTTAGGAATTTCGATGTAGAAAAAACTAAATAGAAAAAACTTAAATTGTTACATACTTAAATTTTAAATATAACAATGTATGAGATTTAGAAGCATATAAATATTTAGTTTTAGTTTTGTTTTTTAATATATATATATATATATTGCAAAATAATTTTATAGTAATTTGTTTTTGCAATACATATATATTTATATAAAGGCAAAACTAAAAAATACTAAAAGTTAACTATATAAATATATATATATATATATATATATATATATATATAATTTTTTTTTTTTTTTTTTTTTGCATAAAAGGAATTGAAGCCTGTTTTAGAGCTTTTATTGCATTGTTTAATTGTTATGAAAATAATGTAATTCCAAATTCTCATTGTTTGTTTTCCTTTCGATTTTTATTTTATATATATATATTTTATTATTTTTTTTAAATATTTTTTTTTTTGGTTTACAATAGTAGTAAATGTGTGTAATTGTCATGAAAATAATGTCTGAAATGCAATATATATATATATATAAATATAATGCCTCCTTTCTTTCTTTGGATTTGTGCGAAATATGACCTTGAGGTGTTCTTGACAGCTTTTGTGATATTATTTTGGTCCTCCGTGTTAACTTTCAAATAGCATGAGATAAAAACATAAATATGGAAATAAATTAATGATCAATCTGAAGTGAAGGGGAAGGGTGTGTGGGTTTTAATGCGATGTCTGATGCTTCCTGAGCCTTTATAACTAACTGAAGTAGATGTTTATTCAATATTTTTGACATAGTCTTATTTGACATAGTGTTATTTTTTTGCTTATGCAACATCTAAAACTGTGTGTCATGCAAATATGAAGAATGTGCAGTGCGGTCATATAATGCTTCTGAAACCGCTCCAAGATAACGGCGTGTCACATGACGTGTCCTGAAACTGATGCAGATTCACAGCGTCACGCCTTCGACATTCATTCCCTGGACTTTGTGTGTCATTCAGAGTTTGTGAAACCGCTTTGAATCCAGTTTAAGCTGCTCGTGATTTACAGAAGTTCAGCTACAAGCCACCGACTCTAACTCCAGAGCAACTTGCAAACGAGGAGCAAAACAATTGGACAAAGAAACAACAACATTTGTAATATACAATGCCAAGTTTATTAGACAACCGGATTAGGAAGCGATAAGCTAGAATTAGTAAAGTATTACGTAAAGAGTCAGTATTGGTTTCATGTTGACTTCCAGAGAAACCTCGGAGGTTCTTTCCCAGAGAAATGAAGAGAGAAACTGTAACTGTCCTGAAGCTCAAGGCGAGGGAGGAACGCTTTCCAGCGAGTGCAAACTCGTCTTTTCTGTTGTTTTGGTGCGCTGCCATCCGTTATCGAGTTACAGATTTCCCTACACGCACTGTTTTACTGCATGTGTGTGTGAGAGAGTGACGTCACGTGACACCTGCAGCGAGAGTACATCACTGGAGTTCACTGGCGCTGATGCAAGCCATTATTCAGTAGTTTTGGGGAGTGAAAGAAGACTGAAGTTTAAAGCGATAGTTCAGCCAAAAATGAAAATGTGCTGAGAATGTGCTCACGCTCAGGCCGTCCCCAGATCAGGATGAGTTTGTATTTGGAGAATTGTAGCATTGCATCAGTGTCTCAGCAATGGATGCTCTGCAGTGAATGGGTGCCGTCGGAATGAGAGTCCAAACAGCTGATAAAAAACATCACAATAATCCACAAGTAATCCACAGCACTCCAGTCCATCAGTTAACATCTGGAGAAGACCAAAAGATGAAAACACATCCAGCATTAAGATGTTTTTAACTCAAATACATAGAGTCTATAATCCATAATAACACTTCCTCAGTGAAAAAAGGTGTTCTGGTGGAATCAGGAGAGAAATCTGCACAGATCAAGCAGCGTTTTAAACAGCTCTAAACAAATATGTGACTGGATTTTGATGTGAGAGACAACATCAGATGCACTTTTTCACGGGAGGAAGTGTTATTTATTATGGATTATAAACTCTATGTATTTGAGTTAAAAAACATCTTAATGCTGGATGTGTTTTCATCTTTTGTCTTCTCCATATGTTCACTGATGGAATGGAGTGCTGTGGTTACTTGTGGATTATTGTGATGTTTTTATCAGCTGTTTGGACTCTCATTCTGACGGCACCCATTCACTGCAGAGCATCCATTGCTGAGACACTGATGCAGTGCTACATTTCTACAAACCTGATGAAGACACAAACTCATCTATTTCCATCGTCTTTCAGTATTTATTTCTCTTGTTGTGTATCAGGCACTTAATTTAACTTTGTAAATACGGATCTTCTATTTTCTAACTCTTCTGCATTTCCACTTCTGCTCTTACTTGTCTACTTCTCTTGTTCATTCATTAGTAATAGTTTTGCTCCTCCACGATAAGCAGCGTGTGTTCTTTCTCATTTGTAAAGCATCTGATTCATATTCTGGGATCTTCTGCTTTGAGCCACTATTTAAAAGCCTGTGTTTGAGACTCAGGAACAATCAACAGGTTACAGACGAAGGGTTAAAGAAGCGAGACGGGTCGCTCTGTTCTTCACACATCACAAACCTTCAGCAGTTTATCAGCTTTCTTCTTTCTCTTAACCCTGTAAACCCTGACATATGACATTAATAGTCAGAATTTTCATAAATGGAACAGTTTATTGAACATTTAGACAAAATACTTAAAAAAAAAAAAGTTTGCATATGTCTTATGTTTTGCATCATATTTGCTTCTATGGCTCATATAGTGAGAATATGAAGATCAGTATTATTCAGAGACTCAAACTCATCAAAAATATCAATTTGCTGCGGATGCTGATATTTCTATGATGAAATTCTGCTGCTTGTGATGTGAATCAGTGAGCTGCTTGTGCATCTGGAAATATGACTGCAGTTATTCTGACCTTTACTTGAGAAAAATAAAAAAGTGTTTGTACAATAACACTAAAAGAGCTTTGACTGGATTAAAAAACTCTAAACTGTCAATCAGAGACAGAAGATGTGGAGGTTATGGAGTGTGACATTTAGAGGTCTTCGAGATTTGTGTTTCTAATATGATACAGCAGGCTTTATAGGGTTAAACTCTTTTTCTTGCTATCAGTTGTCTTATTGAGAAAACTACAGATAGCCACAGCAATGAGCAAATGTGTCAGCATCTTCAAGTTTAGCATGTTAATACTTGACAGAACCTTCAGCAGGTTTAGTTAAATGCCTTTAAATCTGAAAACAGCTCCACCCAGGGAGCCTCCGTCTGTTGAGAGCAGAGTAAAGGAACATTCAGCGGTCCTCCGTCGCTCTGTAGGGCCGAACGCGGGCTGAGGTTTGTGTGAAGCTTTGAAGCGTGCAGTTAAACAGACCTCAGGGCCTCCAGGACGACCACGACTTCAAAACAGACGCTTTAGTTGTGTGTGTGTGTGTGTGTGTGCGTGTGCGTGTGCGTGTGCGTGTGCGTGTGTGTGCGTGTGCGTGGGTGTGCGTGGGTGTGCGTGGGTGTGTGTGTGTGTGTGTGTGTGGTGTGGTGTGTGTTAGAATCAGCATGAATCTGAAATTGTGTGTGTGTGTGTGTGTGTGTGTGTGTGGGTGGGTGTGGGTGTGGGTGTGGGTGTGTGTGTGTGTGTGTGTGTGTGTGTGTGTGGGTGTGCGTGTGTGTGTGTGCGCTTTGGGTGTGAGAGGGTGCGTGTGCATTACAGATCTGAATTTATAGGACGCATAAATACACTTATAATGTCAAAACATGATTAACAAAGAGAAAAGATCCCTTGAGAAACACAAATAAATAGACAATAGAGAAAAATAACTTATATATTTGAATTTGCTTTTTGTCTGTGTGTTAATTTACAGCATGTTTCATTTGAAAATTGTTGAATAACAATATTTAATATATTTTAATAATTTTATAAAAAATAATTACAAATTGACACAACACAAAAAAATTACAGATAAACAAGACAGCAAAGTAAAAAAAATGACGTTACTATAGGGGTTTACAAAAAAAGTTATTTAAATAAAATTAAATAATTATTTTTTTATATGAGACAGTATATCAGGGTTTTAAATTTCAATGAACTTGAACTCTTTAGCAAATAAAATCTAGATCATCAAGATTTTTGTTATGAATACCTTTAAGAGATTCAAGAAACACAATTCTGCCATAAAGACCTTAAAACATGGTTTAGAATTTTGCTTTTGTGTTTAATCTGGTTTATAATGGAATTTACCAAAAGTAAATTTAAATAAATAAAATGTGATTGATTCAATAAAGTAATTACATTTTCATTAAGTAAATGAATGAGTAAATTAAAATAAATAAATAAATAAAAATAAACTGAGCTAAATAAATAAATAGAGACAGCATTTCAAGGTTTTACATTTCAATTAACTTTAAATCTTTAGCTAATAAATAATTCTAGTTTTTTTCCCATCAAGAAATAAATATTTCGACCTTAAAACACGGTTTAGAATATTTTTATATAATAATTTTATCATTTTAATTGTATAATAATAATTGTACTCCTTTTTGCTTTTGTGTATATGAAATTTACCAAATAATATAATATGGTCCAGCAGATTTTTTACCCGATTTTTTTTTCATTCAAAATGTATAAAAACATGCACGCTATATACTGTTAGATATTTTACCTGTATTTTACACTGTTTTTCACTAGTCCTCCTGCGTCACAGCTGTTCGTTTGATCTCCCGCTCTCAGCTGTTACGTACAGTGCGTGCGGACGGTGACGTGCGTTTAAATCCTCCGCTCGCTGCGCGCGCGCTCCCGGTTACCAGTGCCGCTGAAGAGAGCGGAGACTCCCGCGCGCTGTGGCCGCTGACAGACGCTCCGCCGGCGGTGAGAGAGGAGCGCAGAGCCCGAGGAGCGGAACCCCGTGGCGCGTTCGGTAACGTATTGATTTCCAGCGTTTACAAACGCGTTTGATTGACATGTTTTCCTACAGAGGCACTGTACTTTCAGAATGAAATAAATCAGTCGGTTTGTTCGGTTCAGTGGCACTTATGTTTAAAAGGCGCAGCAGCGAAACATCTGCGCGCTCAGTATAATAATATTACCGTCGCAATTATTTAATATTACAGATGTTTTGAGGACAAATAGCCTGATTCCTGCGCTGTCAAACGCAAAAACAAAACCTGGGCTGAGAAACACAGAAAGCTTGAGATTTTGATGTAACGTTATACATATTATTTCTGACGCGTCCGTTAGTATTTTTGCCGCGTTTTATGCTTTTAAATCTGAACGCTTGATCCGTTTTGATGTGTAAAGAGGCGGGTCGGTTTGAATTCGGATTGACACACTACCATTCTATAGAAATGACTTCGTAATTGCTAGTAAATTCCAAAAATAATTCCAAAGAAATACTAACAAATCGAATTAGAAAACTAGAAAAGTAGTGGAAAAACTGAAATAATATTGTATCATTTTTTTTTAGTTTAGTGTTGTGGACCCGCCCCTCTGGAATCCTCATTAGTCGAAATATGAATACGTTTTGAGAAAATTTAAGACTAATAGCCTGTTCAAATCAAGAATCATAATTATAAAGATTTATTCAAACCGATCTCACGGCAATTCGTACATATTTGACAAGGTGGCTAATTCGTACGAATTCGTACGTCCTCACTCGTACAAATCCATATGATTTGTGAAAAATCGTACGTATTTTATGAGGTGACAAATTCATACAAAGGACCACTTCTAACCCTGTCCCCTAAACGTAACGTCACAAAAATCGTACGCGTGAGGTCCTAGAAATTAGCTGCCTTGTAAAATACGTATGTTTTTGTCACAAATCGTATGAGTGAGGTCTTACGAATTGGTCTTGCCACATTGTGAAACACGTACGAATTGGTCGTGAGATAGCGTTGGATTTATTATAAGCCTGTTGTAGTTTTGTCGTCTGCCACTTTAAATGCTCGGCTCGATAAAGTCGGTGGATTCTGATTGGCTGTCTGTTCACCAGATGGAAAAGAATTGTTATGAAAGTGATTCCGACGATATTGCTCCACATTATAGTTTCCTCATAGAATGAAAACATTATAGTAGAAATCGACTTTGGTGTGAACGGCTCGTAACTTTTGCTGCATTGTCTTACGTTCTTGTAAGTCATTATCCTAAATTAAATCAGTTATTTGTTACTTTATCACGTCATGATTGCTGTTACACTCACTTGTAATGCAGAGAGACAGAACTAGAGTACAGTAAGTACAGTAAAAGCAGCCGTAGTGCACTTTGTCGGCATGTTTAGATCATGTTTCTTGAATTCCAAAAGTCACTTTTAGAATGTAGCTGATTGTAAATCAATATTCTGTATTGATCCAGAGACAGAGGACTGTGTGTGTGTGTGTGTGTGTGTGTGTGTGAGTGTGTGTGTGCGTGAGTGTGTGCGTGAGTGTGTGCGTGAGTGTGTGTGTGTGTGTGTGTGTGTGTGTGGGCGTGTGTGGGCAAAGTTTCTCCAGAAATGTGTTGTATAACTTGATTTGCGTTATGTTTATTACAGGTTGAAGTATGTTTCTCACTTAATGATGGTAGTTTATGACTCGACCTTTAACCCTTCTGATTACCAGCACAGATTTTTAACCACTACGCCACAGAAACCGGGTTGGGTTTCATAGACTGGAATGTTTATAAGTTCATAATTTTTCTTGTTCACTCTCGTTTAAACATTTGCAATAATTACATTTGTAAAAGTTTTTGAAAGAGTCTCTTCTGCTCAAGGCTGCATTTATTTGATCAAAAATACAGTAAAATAGTGAAATATTATTATAATGTAAAACAGCTGTTTTCTGTGTGAATCTCTGTTAAACTGTAATTTATTTCTGTGATGCGCAGCTGAATTTTCAGCATCATTACTCCAGTCTTCAGTGTCACATGATCTTCAGAAATCATTCTAATATGCTGATTTGCTGCTCAAGAAACATTTCTGATTATTATCAATGTTGAAAACAGGTGATCTGCACAATATTTTTGTGGAAACTGTGATACATTTTAATTTTCAGGATTCACAGATGAACAGAAAGTTCTAAAGAACAGCGTTTATTAGAAATGGAAATCTTTTGTAACATTATAAATGTCTTTATCGTCACTTTTGATCAATGTAATGCATCCTTGATGAATATATAAAATGTGTAAAATATTTAACTCCAAACTTTTGAAGGGAATAATGGTTTCTAATGAGTAACGATGCTGAAAATGCAGCTTTGATCACAGAAATAAATTACATTTTAGCAGATATTTACATAGAAAACAGCTATTTTAAATTGTAATAATATTTCACATTTTTACTATATTTTATTAAATACATGCAGCCTTGGTGAACAGAAGAAAATCTATTCCTAACTCTTTGTTTTATTTATTTTCTGTATGCAGTCAGTCATCCTTGTGAAGCTCAGTGTGAAACTGAATAATAAGGAGTTTAACACACACAGACAGGTCACAGACGGCCTCTCCGTTGTGTTTTCGATGAGGTGGAAGTTTAAGCCTTTAAGAAGGTTTAACGCGTCTGTGCCTAGTTAATGTGTTTCAGGTCAGGACGGGTCGTGTGTCTCCAGCATCTTCTGCTTGGACAGACTCGTTGAGAGCCACAGGATTTGTTTTTATTTCAAAAATGTGCGTATTTCACAGCTCGGTGTGTTTCTGACTGGATATATATGGATGTATTTTATTGCTCCCTGAAGGGAAATTCCTGAAATATTCCAGAAAGTGAGTGAACTGTTAGCTGTCCTTCTGAATTTATGAAAAGAGATGGCGTTTTTGTTAAGTGAGAGCAACAGTAGCACTCGTGAAATAATTAATGTGGATTGTATATAACATCATTTATGAACAGATATTAATGTATTTGCATCAAAATCTTTTTCAAATATGAAGAAAGAAGGCAGCTATCAGCAGGTAAATGCAGGTTTTGCTTTATTTATTTAGCAGAATGTGAACCAAATAAGTCAAGATGAGTAAGAACTTTTTAATTACGTTCATTTTTATTAATGTTGGTGTCTATTTTTGTCCCTTTAATGCATATTTTTAAGTCCGCATGCATTCATCCGTATGGAACTCTTTGGTATGTTTTTCTTCAGTGGTGATGCTATTTTTAGCCACCTGTGTTCAAGTGCACATCATTTCAGTTCCAGAGTGATTTTCGTTGTAATTGCGTTCATAATCACAGCGCAGCCACTGTAGCTCTTCATCATTAATGATGAGTGTTTAATCTGTTTCTCAGAGAACAGAAACGTCCTCGGCTGACATCTCTTCTCTCGTTCTGTGATGTCGAGCGGATCTGGAGGGCTGTTCGCTCGTTTTGTTCCTGCGGTTCAGTTTGACCTACATTTCCGCACCAGGCCGTTAAAGTTCAGGAGTTATTGTTCCTGTGGTTTTCCACGGCTGCTCTCCAGAATCTGCCGATGGTTTCCATCACTGTCACACCTCTGAAGACAGATTACAGAACACTCACACATCGGGCCCTTATCAAGCAGCGCTGAACGGTTGCTAGGGTGCTCTGAGTGGTTGCTGTGGGGTTATTATGGTGGTTGCAGAAAATTCTCATTGCTAGGATGTTTGAGTGGTTGCTATGGGGTCACTGTGGTGTTCTGAGGGGTTGCTGGGGTGGTTGCAGAAGATTATGGTTGCTAGAGGGTCGCTAGGATGTGTTTGCAATGGGGTTATTCTGGTGTTCTGAGTCGTTAAAAAATCAAAAAAATTCTGGTTGTTAGTGTTACTCGTTTTCTCGAGAGGTTGCTATGGAGATGCTGGGGTGTTTTGAATGGTCACTAGGGTGGTTGCAGAAAATTCTGGTTTCTATAGTGTTACTAGGGTGTTGTGAGTGGTCGCTAAGGGGTTGCTTGGGTGTTCTGAGTAGTTGCTAGGGTGATTGCAGAAAATTCTGGTCTCTAGGATGTTCTGAGTGGTTGCTAGGGTGTCCTGAGTGGTTACTAGGTTGGTTGCAGAAAATTCTGGTTACTCATTTTCTTGAGAGGTTGCTAAGGGGATGCTAGGGTGTTTTGAATGGTCGCTAGGGTGGTTGCAAAAAATTCTGGTTGCTATAGTGTTACTAGGGTGTTGTGAGTGGTCGCTAAGGGGTTGCTTGGGTGTTCTGAGTAGTTGCTATGGGGTTGCTAGGGTGATTGCAGAAAATTCTGGTCTCTAGGATGTTCTGAGTGGTTGCTGAGGGGTTGCTTGGGTGTTCTGAGCAGTTGCTATGGGGTTACTAGGGTAATTGCAGACAATTATTGTTGCTAGGGCGTTCTGGGATTACTAGGGTGTCCTAAGTGGTTACTATGGTGATTGTAGAACATTCTGGTTACTAGGGTGTTGTGAGTATTTGCTAAGGGGTTTCTTGAGTAGTTGATATGAGGATACTAGGGCAGTTGTGAAAAATCTGGTTACTAGGTTGTTCTAAGTGGTTGTTAATGGTGTTCTGAGAAGTTGCTATGGGGATGCTAGTGTGGTTGCAAAAAATTATGGTTACTAGGGTGTTCTGAGGGGTTGCTAGGGTGGTTGCAAAATATTCTTGTTGCTATGAGGTTACTAGGGTGTTCTGAGGGGTTGCTAAGCGGGTTGCTAGGGTGGTTGCAAAATATTCTTGTTGCTATGAGGTTACTAGGGTGTACTGAGGGGTTGCTAAGCGGGTTGCAAAATATTCTTGTTGCTATGAGGTTACTAGGGTGTTCTGAGGGGTTGCTAAGCGGGTTGCTAGGGTGGTTGCAAAATATTCTTGTTGCTATGAGGTTACTAGGGTGTTCTGAGGGGTTGCTAGGGTGTTCTGAGGGGTTGCTAAGCGGGTTGCTAGGGTGGTTGCAAAATATTCCTTGTTGCTATGAGGTTACTAGGGTGTTCTGAGGGGTTGCTAAGCGGGTTGCTAGGGTGGTTGCAAAAAAAATTCTTGTTGCTATGAGGTTACTAGGGTGTTCTGAGGGGTTGCTAGGGTGTTCTGAGGGGTTGCTAAGCGGGTTGCTAGGGTGGTTGCAAAATATTCTTGTTGCTATGAGGTTACTAGGGTGTTCTGAGGGGTTGCTAAGCGGGTTGCTAGGGTGGTTGCAAAATATTCTTGTTGCTATGAGGTTACTAGGGTGTTCTGAGGGGTTGCTAAGCGGGGTTGCTAGGGTGGTTGCAAAATATTCTTGTTGCTATGAGGTTACTAGGGTGTTCTGAGGGGTTGCTAAGCGGATTGCTAGGGTGGTTGCAAAATATTCTTGTTGCTATGAGGTTACTAGGGTGTTCTGAGGGGTTGCTAAGCGGGTTGCTAGGGTGGTTGCAAAATATTCTTGTTGCTATGAGGTTACTAGGGTGTTCTTAGGGGTTGCTAGGGTGTTCTGAGGGGTTGCTAAGCGGGTTGCTAGGGTGGTTGCAGAATATTCTTGTTGCTATGAGGTTACTAGGGTGTTCTTAGGGGTTGCTAGGGTGTTCTGAGGGGTTGCTAAGCGGGTTGCTAGGGTGGTTGCAAAATATTCTTGTTGCTATGAGGTTACTAGGGTGTTCTGAGGGGTTGCTAAATGTGTCACAGAAGAGTGTTTGTCAGTGTGTTTACTGAATCTTCAGCGACTGGTTGATCAGTCATCACAGATAAACACAGCAGCGTCGCTTCAGCTGACACGCTCCTGACCGCAGTCTGTGTCTGTGATTCCTGTCCGTCATTCCTGCTGCGTTCTTGGAGTTGCTGTGCTTTCAAAAATACAGCGTAAACATCCCGCTAAATATAAACTCCCGTGTGTTCCTGTGCTCAGATTCCCACATCAACACACGGCTCATTCCAGTCGAGAAGCAGTCTAGAGCGGTTGATTGGCACCCTGAATAGTTCTGCTTGTGCTGTTTCAGTGTAACTGGCCATGAAGACGGATCCAGGCTCAGAATCGCAGCAGTCGCGCTCAGAATCCAGACGGCAGCAGGTCAGAGCTTTCCTCTCGTACACCTGCTCTGCGTCATTATCCCAGTCTCAGGAGACAACTCTCAGCTTTATAGTAGGGTTGGATCGAAAATATGTCAATACTCAAAATCCCAAGAATCAGTCTCTGCTGTTTTCATCGGATGCATGAGCAAACTTAATTAAAACATTATTTGATACATATCACAGCTGATATGAAACAAAGTCTAATTCTGTCAGTTTTATCACTCTGCTCTTTAAGTGTGCTGACAGACGCTGTAGTGAAGCCATCATCTCTTCCTCTTTACTACTAGTTACAGCAGCAAATAAACATGAACGAACAGCAGAAGAAGCAGAACAACTCCCTGAAATCAGTCCTGGATCATTTAAAAAACTTAACTTTTTTGCTGACATTTTCTCTGAAGCTGTCGAATGCTCTGAATAGTTCTTCCTGATGTTATAACGCCCCGAGTGTCACAAACCTGCTCATCTCTAGAGCTTTTCTCTTTGTCATCATGTGGACGTTATGTGGCGTATATAAGCAGTATTAGTGAGACATTTTCAGATGTAATCCCAGCGAGAGTTTCTGGAGCTTTCTAGGAAGTGGGTGACTGAGATTATGTAATGTAATTTAATGATGAAAATCTATTCATGGGAAAGTGCTGAAATAAACCTGCATGATGAAAATAGAAAAAGCTGTGACATGAGATCGGCGTCAGGAGGATCTGTTATTAACATGATAATATATATATATATATATATATATATATATCTTAAATGATGAAAATTAGATATTTTCATACCTGCATACTTAAGAGTTTAAATTAATGTTTTTCTATTTTTAAGTAAAATATTTATTTTATTTATATTATAGATTTATTTTTAGATTATCTACAGTAAATGTGTATATATATTTATTAAATCTGTTAAATTTATTTGTTAAACAATTGTATTTCATATTAAATGTTTTTTTAACATTTAAATAAATCTGTTTTTAATGATACATTAGGTCAGAGTTGTTACAGTTAACTAAAACCATAAAAAAATGTTGCTTGAAATAAAATAATATAAAAAATTATTTAATTCAGCTAGTTGCCATTTCTAATTTTTTTTTTTTAGTTTAACCTGATGTACTAAAGCAGAAATAAAATTAATAAAAACTATATAGAGACATTTAAAAAAAAAAAAGAAAATAAATAAAAGAAATGAATAAAAATAGTAAAGACACAACAAATTAATAAAACTTTCTAATTAGAATAAAACAGGAAATTTACTGACTAATTAGTGATGTTTGTCAGGACAAACTTTTTAGGACTTATTTATGGACCCAGAAAAAGTTAACAATTTTTTATCACATTTAAAGAATCTTTTATAGAATTGTTTAGTCTTGTGTTTTTCTTTTAGTCGAGTTTTATAAAATGTTTGTTTTAATGTTTTTGAATGTTTATTTAGCATCTGGCGTATAATAAACATGAAGGTAAACATGAAGCTGATCTGGCAGTCAGTTTAAATGCAATCAAACCAATTCAAACTGTTAATAAACCTGTAATAGTATCTGAGTGATCTGATTTAGAGCTGGTGCTGTGTTTGCGCAGGGTCAGGCAGAGGTCAGATCGGCTGATCAGCAGCAGCACGAGGACGACTACGTGTCCCAGAAGTCTTTGAGCAGCAGACTCTCCTGGTCAGCGTTAGGCAGGACTCAGCGGCTGAGGGTCATGGAGTGTAAGGTCAGACTGCTGGACGGCACAGACTACACCTGCTCCGTCGAGGTGGGTGATGATGATGATGATGAAGGACCGTCATAGAAGGGGGTTGAAATTGATATTTGTGATTTTTTTTTTTTTTTTTTTGCTAAAAATTGAGATTTAAATTGCATTTTTAAAGAGCTTGTTTGTGTAGCTGCACAATTTTCTCATAAAATATTGTTTGGTTTATATTTCAATACGACTATAAAATAATTTTTTTTATTATAATGATTATTATTGTTATTATTATTATTATTAAGTAAAAGTATTAAAATAAGAATAAATATATTAATATTGACTAATATTATTGTCTTAATTTCTTCATCTTTAATACCTTTTTGATTCATTAGTCACACTAAACTATATTGATTGATTAAATTTTGATTTTATTTTGATTAATCGATTAGTTATAATCAGATCTTGTGTACAAATGTTTTTACTTCAGGTTTTAAATCAAATGAAAAGCGTGGTGCATTACAGCGGCGCAGAATCTGATGTGATGGCACACACACACACACACACAAACAAACACACAAGAACACACTCACACACACACACACACACACACACACACACACACACACACACACACACACACACACACACACACCACTCACACACACACACACACTCACACACACTCACCCGCGCCTTTATTTATAGCTTATTCTTATTTTGGTACGAGCAGAAGGAGCAGCATACCAGAGCTGACTCTCTGGATCTTCTATCACACACACACACACACTCACACACACACACACACACACACAAACACAAACCTTAAGAAACACAAAAAAAAACACAAAAACAAAAACAAAAAAAAAAAACACACACACAGAACAGAGCTGCTCGTAGTTTCTCTCAAGCGCTCATAATAACATATTACTCGTTAGGAAACATGATTTATCTGCGTGAGGCTTGACTCTCAGAGCAAAGTGTTTCTGAGGAAAAGGAAAAGATGCTTTTGTCTGTTAAATAAATAGAATCCAAGAGTAATTATTTTATTTTAATTGTTATATATATTTATTTATGTTTAGATATA
>NC_056573.1:27677391-27697391 GCF_018340385.1 Cyprinus carpio | reverse complement strand
ATGCATGTCTGTGATCGTTATACTGTGTGTGTGTGTGTGTGTGTGTGAGCAGGATGATGAAGGTCTTCAGCGTGCCGTCGTGCTGCGGTGCATTGTTCAGCCGTATTGCAGCTGCAGTGCATTGTTGGTCCTCTCTATCAGCTCAACACGAGCGTCTCGCAGCTTCATGCATCTTCATTGTGAATGTGTTCTCCATTGTGTGTTTGTTCGGTGTGGTGCGTCACGTTCCTGTCGGCGCTGGTGGTTTTCTCGCTGAGTCACGCTGATGCTGGTGTTGTGCTGCGTTGGTTCATTGATTCGTTTGATCGTCTTCTGTTGTATTCAATACAAAAATAAGTGAAAAAATTATTACGACTATCAGCAAAACCTCCATACATCATAAATTGGTTTTTATTGTTAATTAAAACTAAAACCATTTAATAAGACATTGTCATTACTTGAATTTTTTTTTTTACTGAAATAAAACCATTTGAAATTTTATGTGATTTGTCTTATCTATGATGTAAATATTTCTATTTAGATTTAATTTGTTTATTTCAGTTTTAGTAATTTTAGTTCTTTAACTTAAACAATATTTTGATGGTTGCAAAGGTAACATTTTCATTTAGTTTAACCTTTAGTACTAAAATAACTTGAATAAAAATGTATAAAAACTATACAGACATTTAAAAAAAGCAAATATAATTTTTATTAATAGTTTGAGTTATTTTATAAATGTTTTCTATAACAATTTATTTTTCATTTTGAAGTCTTAGTTGTGTTTTTGTCCTTTTTTATTTTTATTTTTTAAATAAAATGAATTTTAACCGAAATAAAATTATTTCAAATAATTTTTTAACATTATTTTTTATAAATTAAAATTATTTTATTTCCAATAATTGCCAAGGCAGCATTTCTCATTTTTGTTTAGTTTAAGTAAAGGTATTAAAATAATGACAAGTAAATAAACTAAATAGTAAAACTTAATCTAAAATTATATACACACACATTCAAAAACAAAACAAACAAAAAATAAATAAAGGAGTTGTGGAAATATAAAAATAAAAGTTAAAATATTAACAAAAACTATAATATTATGTCAATGATGCCAAAATAGTACTAGGATTTTATGGGTTAGTAAAGTGGAATGAGATGATTTTAATTTTAGTATTTATTTTTATTTTTTTATTTTTACTTTTTTTTTTATTTTATTATTTTTACATTTTAGTTATTTTATTTAAAAAATTGTCAAATTAATCTAAATCAAAATTAGAAAGGTTTCCTTGGCAACTAGCTGAAATAAAATAACACTTTATATATATATATATATATATATATATATATATATATATATATATATATATATATATATATATATATATATTATATATGTTATTTTATTTCAGTTTCAGTTTATTTCAGTTTTTATTTCTACCAAACAAGGAAACATGACACAGATTAACCCAGTAACATTTTTTGGTAAGCGAATGTATTTGACAGTTTAAGCGCAATAAGACATGAAAGAGAGCTTAGTTTAGTCTCACGTGCCGTGTGACAGCCGCTCAGAAAACTCTATATCAGAAGTTTAAACTAATGTGGCTTTAAAACCCATGATTTCAGCGCGATAGACGTGATAATCAAACCAAACAGACGTTGTTTATCAGAGCGTCTGCCCTATGAGCTGTGAAGGAACAGCTCTATTCTGGAGAAGGGGGCGGGGAGCAACAGCTCATTTGCATTTAAAGGGACAGGCACAAAAACAGCATGTTTCTGCTTCCTCTCAAAATAGCCATTTTCAAATGATATAATAAATGATCCGTGGGGTATTTTGAGCTGAAACTTCGCAGACACATTCTGGGGACAACTGAGACTTATATTACATATTGTAGAAAGGGGCATAATAGGTCACCTTAAAGTGATGAAAACTTTTCAGTATAGTTTTCGTGTTAGTGTGACGTGACGGATCATCTGATCTTTTTTCCTTCACGACACGAATCGTATGGATATCAAGATCATACTTTGATCCAGCTCCATCCACCTCCACATATACATAAATAAACTGCGCATCAATCGCTTCGCCTGGCCCAAAATACTCAAGATCTCCTACAAGAGGAACAACTTCTACATCAAGGTCCGGCCGGGAGAGGTGAGATGAGACGAGTCTTGTTCTGTTCTTCAGATGGACTGCTGTTAGTCTGATCGTGTTTGAACGAGCGTGAAACGCTTGTCTTTCTGTTCTCACTCAGCTGGAACAGTTCGAGAGCACCATCGGGTTCAAACTCCCCAATCACAAAGCAGCAAAGAGACTCTGGAAAGTCTGCGTGGAGCATCACACCTTCTTCAGGTCAGCAGCGTTCATTAATACTGAGAAGAAAAATCACTAATATACTAACCTGCAGCACAGAAGCAGTCATCAGTAGCACAGATATATTTGTATCAATAGACAACAATACATTGTATGAGTCACAATTATACATTTCTCTTTTATGCAAAAAATCATTAGGATATTAAGTAAAGATCATGTTCCGTGAAGATATTTAGTAAATTTCCAACTGTAAATATATCAAAACTTAATTTTTGATTATGAATATGCATTGGCTAATAACTTCATTTTGAACAACTTTAAAGATGATTTTCTCAATATTTAGATTTTGTCCTATCATAACAAACCATACATCAATCAAATAGTTGTATCTCAGACAAATATTGTCCTCCTAACAAACCACACATCAATGGAGAGATTATTTATTCAGCTTTCAGATGATGTTTTGTGCTCCAGGGTCACATATCTTTCCTTAGGATTTTAATTTTAGTAAATTGTGTTTTGTCATTATCTTTAGTTTTTTTTTTTTTTTTTTTTTTTTTTTTTAAATGTCTGTTTAGTTTTTATTCATTTTTATTTCGGTTTTAGTCGAAATTTAATACTAAACAGAATGTTTAGAGACTGATATAGTTTTTATTAATATTTTTATTTTCATATTATCCCCACATAATCCAATTCTAATAATAATAAAATGAATTTGAAACTTTTATTCTAATTTTTAAACAATTAATTAAATATTTAATAATATTAATAGATATGTTTGTTTTTTATTTATCTTTTGTTTCAGTTTTAGTCATTTTAGTACTTAAAGTAAACATTTAGTGTTATTTTAGCATCACAGAGATGCTAATGTATTATTTATTAATATTTTGAGTTAATTTTTATTTACATATTTTCCCTGTTGATTTTAATTTTAGAAATCCGAAATTGTGTTTTTGTCATTTTTATTCTTTTCTTAAATATGTAGTTAAATATTAATTTTTATTTTAGTTTAAGTAATTTTTATTATTTCAACTTTAATGAAACATTTATTGTTATTTTGGTATCGTTGAGATACTAATATAGTTTTATTAATGTTTTCATTTAAAATGTAAAGTTTTAGTAATTGGTAATTTTTGTAACTGTAAAAAAAAAAAATTCAAAGTTGTAAATAAATCAAAGATTAATGTTATACAAGAAAATACAATTTTATTCAAAATTTTGTGTTTAATTCATTGTGTTAATTGCTATTTCTTTGTGATTATTTGTGAAATTTACTAGCAATTTTTAAGTGAAATTGTTCCAAAGTAACATTTTTCAGTGTATTTTTTTATATAAAAAAAATAATTTTATAATTATAATTTTAATTATAATTATAATTTTTATAAAAGTATAATTTTATTTCAGTTTAAGTTTTAGTTATTGTAGTTCATCAAGTTAAACTAAATGAAAAAGAGAAATGTTGTCAATTAAAAAAATTATGAAAAATTGACAAAATTGTTCAAACAACTTTTTTTGGTCAATGAAAAAAAAATAAACATTTTAAAATATATATTTTTTTTCTGTTAACAATTTATTGCACTTACTGTAAAACCTACTTTTTTTCTTTCTATAGTGTTATCATTGACAAATATTAAAAACATAAAAATAACGTATAATTGTTAATAAATAATAACAATAATAAATGTAATCAATGTAATTAGCGTCTGATCCTTGTGTCCTGATAGGCTGGTTTCTCCTGAAGCTCCTCCCAAGCGCTTCCTGTCCTTGGGCTCAAAGTTCCGCTACAGCGGCCGAACACAAGCGCAGACGCGGCGGGCGAGCGCTCTGATCTCACGCGACGCGCCGCAGTTCCAGCGATCGGCCAGCAGGCAGCACACCGTCACAGCCAGCATGGACAGCAGTGCGTAACACCGCTAACTCACGCTAACCAGCTAGTCAAGTCCGTTTCAGAGCACAATGAGTGAAAAACCTGTTTTTATTACAGCTACTATTTCAATGTTTCCATTTCAACAACAAATTGTAGTAAAAACGTAATTCTGTTATTAAAATATTGACATAAAAACTGCCGTAAATGTTTGTACAGCTCAGAATTTATTCGAGTGTTGATTTTTAAATACATTTGATTAATTTATTATAGTTTCGGCCCAAAATTGTCATTTCGGTGCGTAATTAGTATTCATATAAATATTTAATAATTTCAACGTACACAATCAGTTTTTGCGTATTAATACTGATTTATATATATATACTGATACAGTATACACTGATTGTGTAAATATAAGTTAATGTGTTAGTAATGTTAATAACGATATGTTGATGCATCTGTGATCAGCGCCAGCGACGGTCACCCGTGACGACGAGAAGAACGACAAACCCGCTGTTGCTACGGATGACCTCATCGCCATGGAAACACCGGAGAAGAAAGCAGAGGAGATGAACTCAGTGGAGGAGGAGAATAAAGTCAACAGTGACGAATCGGAACAAGCCCCGCCCCCCTCCGTCACCAAGGTAACCGTCAAATGAATGACAGGTTGACACATCTGCTGTTTCGAGGTTTGTTTCGACGTTCACGCTTCTGAACATGAACGAGACCCTACGAAAGCAGTTTTTTTTTTTTCTCAAACAAAAAAATAAATATCAATTAATACAATACAAATGGACATCAAATAAACAAAATAATTAAAAAAAAACGTTTACCAGTTGATAATATATTACAATTTTATCAGTAGTACCCAAGAAATGTTTTTTTCCATCCCAAATTCAGTTTTATTTTTTTCTCAAATTCTTCCATTTCTATAAGTTTTATAATCAAAAATAATGTCTAACGAATTTAATTCATGAAACCTTTACAATTTAATAATTTATTAAAATGTTAACATTATTGGGGACTTGCGACTTGCGATTTAGTTTTATTTTTCTCATATTCTAACATTTCTATACATCTTTGTAATCAACAAGAATGTCTAATCAGTGTAATTCATAAAACTTTTAAATTTGATAATTTATGGTGCCCTACGAAATGTTCTATTTTTTCACAGATTCAGTTTTTTTTTTTCACAAATTTTACATTTCTATGCATTTTATAATCAAAAAAGGATGTCTAATCAATTTAATTGATAAAGCTTCTACATTTTATTAAAATTGTAACAACAGTACCTTAATGAAATGTCTTTTTTTTCCTCAAAAAGGATGTAATCAATTTAATTGATAAAACTTTTACAGTTTAATAATTTATTAAACTTGTAACAATAATAGTGCCCTAATGACCCCCCCCCAGCCCCCCCCCCCCCCCCCCCCAAAAAAAAAACACTGTTTTGATTTTTTCTTGTTCTTTTTTTTTCTACAATTTTTTGTTTTTCATTTAAATTTTTCTGGATTCTCTTTTATTAGTTCAATTAAATGCTAATAATCAAAAAGGATGTGTCATCACAAAACTTTAACAATATGATAATATATTTATTTTAGTTTTAATAATAATTGTGACCTTTGAAAGTTTTTTTTCTCCCCAAATTCATTCCACAAATTCCTCAAATCATTTTCTGCATTTTGCATAATTCTTAATCTTTAATAACTAACAACTTACTTTTTTTTTTTACTAATCCAAAAGGATGTCTAATCAATTGAATTCATAAAACAATGTAAAATTGTAATGATAGATTAGCTGAAACTACTAGCATGTAGGACGGCAAACAGACGTGTAGAAATGCGTTAACAGTGCAGCAGTAGTTGTGTTTATCAAACTCTTGTTTCCTGTCCTTCATTAACCAGCTTTCTTGCTTCTCTTCTGACACACATTTTTGGTGTTCAAACATGCACATGTTTTCATGCATGCACCGTTTTCTCCCATCATCCTCATCCTCATCAGTCTTGTCTGTATTCATCGGATCCGTTGGGATCTGAGCTCTCCCTCCCGTCTTCTCCCGTCTCGTCCACCAAAGTGCGCAGGAGACGCAGGGAAAGCAGCCGCAAGCGCGCCTCCTCCGTGAGTCCGGCCAAAACCACGGCGGGCTGCCGGCGGCGTCAGGCCCAAGCGGACCGTAAAGCGGCTCTTCTGGAGGAACAAGCGCTGCTTCTGTCCGCACGCAAGCAGAGACTGAACCAGAGCCGCAGCCGAGGAGGCACGCTCTTCTCCTTCTCGCTGCACCTCCCCGATCTGTCCTCGCTGCTGGACGACGACGGTTACCTGAGCTTCCCTGACCTCACCGAGCTGCGCTTCCTCCCCGAGAGCCTGCATCACTTCATGCCCATCAAGTCTCCCTCGCTCATCCCCTGCTTCCTCTTCATCTTCTTCTTCCTGCTCTCCACCTCGTTCTCCGTGCGTGCGCTCACGCTGTCCTTCCCGCTGGCGCTGTGTCTCTGCTATCTGGAGCCCAAGGCCGCGTCGCTCGGATCGTCTCTGACGCAGGGCTTCCAGGACAGTTCAGATGACGAGGTGTGTGTGTGTGTGTGTGTGTGTGGTATCTGCCACATCAGTCTAAAGAGCTTCGAGAGTGTGTTTCATCTGTTCGTTCTCATTCACCACATTCCAAGAGATTACTCTCATCGTTGTTGTTTGGAAAAAGCACACAGCGTGTTTCCACTGGCACCTTCCACATATAGCCTACAAATATATATCATAATGTGTTATAAGTAGGGCTGGGCGATTATGACAAATTATTATTATTTTGTTGTTGTTCCAGAATGTTCACAATTTCAATTACATTTAACTAGTCAACTTAAAAACGTATCTAAAACATGATTCAAGTAACGTTTTTTTATTTTATTTTTTATTAACCAAATAGTAATAATAACAATTATAATTTATTATAACAATTATATTATTTTATGTGTTATATGTTAGATTAATTATTTATTTATTTGAAAATTATAAATTTAATTCAATAATGTATATTATAATTTATTATAACAATTTTCTTATTATATATGTGTTATATGTTAGATTTATTTATTTAGTAATTATTAATTTAATTCATATTTAATTCAATAGTACAGTGTATAATAACAATTATATCATTATATGTTAGATGCATTTATTTATTTATTTATGTATTTGGTAATGATTAATTTAATATTTAATTCAATAATATAATTTTTTACAGTTTATAAAATGTATTTATACAATTATTTTTATAATATATATATATATTATACACACATATATGTGCATATATATAGTAAAGAAATATGTGATTTATTTCTAACATAATATTTTTATATTATTAATTTTGTGTGTGTGTATATATACAGTATATATATACAGTACAGGTCAAAAGTTTGGAAACATTACTATTTTTAATGTTTTTGAAAGAAGTTTCTTCTGCTCATCAAGCCTGCATTTATTTGATCAAAAATACAGAAAAAACAGTAATATTGCGAAATATTATTACAACTTAAAAATAATAGTTTTCTATTTGAATATACTTTAAAAAAATAATTTATTCCTGTGATGCAAAGCTGAATTTTCAGCATCATTACTCCAGCCTTCAGTGACACATGTAACATCCAGTCTATCACATGATCATTTAGAAATCATTCTAATATTCTGATTTATTATGAGTGTTGGAAACAGTTCTGCTGTCTAATATATTTGATGAATAAAAGGTTAAAAAAGAACTGCATTTATTTCAAAATAAAAAATAAAAATTCTAATAATATATTTTTTCTAATAATATATTTTCTTTACTATCACTTTTTATCAATTTAACACATCCTTGCTGAATAAAAGTATTGATTTTATTTAAAAAAAAAAGAAAGGAAAAAAAAAATACTGACCCCAAATTTACTGACCAGTAGTGTATATTGTGAGTAACAAAATATTTATATTTTAAAAACATAGCTTCTTTTTTTTTTTTTTTTTTTTTTTTTATTAATCAAAGTATCCTAAAAAAGTATCACATGTTCTGAAAAAATATTAAGCAGCAGAACTGTTGTCTGATAACTTTGATAATGAATCATCATATTAGAATGATTTCTAAAGGATCATGTGATAATGATCCTAAAAATTCAGCTTTGCATCACAGAAATAAATGATAATTTAAAGTATAATAAATTTAAAAACAATTATTTTAAATTGTAATAATATATCACAATATTACATTTTTTAATGTATTTTTTTATGTATTTTTGATCAAATAAATGCAGGCTTGATGAGCAGAAGAAACTTCTTTCAAAAACATTAAAAATAGTAATGTTTCCAAACTTTTGACCTGTACTGTATATAAATAGCTACATAATGAAATATAATACATAGAATAACTGACTATAATAATTGAGTATCAGTTCAACAGCTAGACATTTCCACGTGTTTAAGACCAGCTAATTTTCATGCTATGTTAATCATACTGTAAGTTTATCTAATAGTGATCACTACACTTCTTTAAACATGTAATGGGACACTATAGCGCCACCTATCTGTGCAAAGTGCCTGTTGTTTGTGCCACTCATTTTCACTAGCTGGCAGGTCATCGTTTACCCGTGTCTGGACGACACCAGAGCATTGCTCTTATCTGATGCATGTTCCGTCATGTGTAAGCATCCGGTCAAACCTCCAGCGATGGAACGTGACTGTTACAGTCTGACAGACGTTCTGTTCATGCCATCCTCGCTTGTCTGACATCAGGTTCACGATCTCATCATCTGTGTTGCATCATGAACCTCCTTCACGTTCTCATATGATCCTCATGAAGAATCATCTACTTCTCATCCATCATGATGTGAATAGCGTGAAATCTGATCGGGGGATTTCTTTCTTTATTGCTGCGATCTGTCGGGACGTTCTTTGCTCGAACAGACCGACAGCGATCAAACCGACTTCACTTGTGATGACGACTCGTCGGCGACTGAGGTGTGTCTGCGCTGTGCGCTTCCGTTCTTAATAGCTTGTGTTTGTGCTTTTAATGAGTGTATAACATGTCTCACGTCCTCTCTCTCACCCGAACTCGTTATAGTCTGACTTTGAAGACAACTTGGACATGAGGACACAGGTATCGAGACTCTATGGTGTTTTGAGAATACAGAAACCAGTTTAAGGTGGTTTGATGGTCTTGTATGAGTGAGCTGGTCAGGATGAGAAACCAACTAAACCAGCAAAGACCAGCAAACCAATTTAGGCCGGTTTGAAGCCAAGAACCATCCATCATCACCATGTTTTTGCTTTTGTTTTATTAGTCAAACGTGTCATAATCATATGGATTTGGTTGCTGAAAGGGTTTTAATTAGGGCTGTCATGTGATTAATTAATTAGATGATGTGCTGATTAATTATCGCAAATTAATCATGCATGAATTTTGGCTGAGAAGTCGTTCTGTTAAATGAGTAAAGCACTGAACAGACACCGAGTCATTGAATCGCTCACTCAATCGATTCATTCAAACGGCTGATTCATTCAGAATCGAAGCAAGTGACTGTTTTATGAACGAGTCACTGATTCATTGACTCACTCGATTTGTTCAAAGCCATGGATAAATTGACATTTTTAATGTTTTCCTTACTTTTTTCTCTTTCTCTAGTATAGTTTCATAAAACGGATTAAAGGAGAGAATGTGTTTGTCAAGCACAGTAATCTCATGTTGGAGGTTTGTGAAGCATGAGGTGACGAGTGTTTGGGTTTAATTACTCATACGATGAGCGTATGTGCCGTTTAATAACTCTGCAGTGAATCTAACAGCACTTGATTAAATTTTTAATCAATTCAAGTTGCACAGAAATTCAAGTTTGAAGATTGTTCTTATTATTTTCTGGTCTTATTTTGAGTGTTTCAAGCCCTTGCATGAATTAAACAAGCACCGCAGCAATAAAAAGTCAGTGACATTCGTTTGGAATCTTTTTATGCCCCGCCCCATCCGATCCCTCCCTGTGCTGTGATTGGTGGGTCAGGAGAGAGACACGCCCACTGCTCTAGTGCAGCATCAGCTGAGCGTCAGTGAGATGAAGAGGTTGTTTCTGCAGATGCGCTGTGAAGCGTCTGGTGTGAACGAGTGGGACATGAGGCTGTCCTCATCTCCTCGACCGGACGACCCGTCTCGGATCAAACCTGTACGCTCACAGGAAGTAAGACGTTGACAGGAAGCACGTGTGCTTTAGACGTGAGATTTGAGTGACACTTCTGATCATTTAACAACAGAAATAGACAAAGCTGCACTTTAACCCTCTGTTCAGTCATCTTTGATGGCAGTTTAATGTATTTTATTTCTTCGGAATGGTACTTGGTGAACATAAAAAAAACTCCACGTGGACATGATTTGAAAAGGTTAAATTGTTCTGAAAAAAATTGTCATACTTGTGCTTTTTATGTTAATAAATGACCTCAATTGAAAATGAATGGAAGCTAATTTCATCAAATGGAAATGTTTGGTACTGCGCTTTTTTTGTGATATCAACTTAAAATTTGGAACACAACTTGGTTTGATTCATGGCTTCGATTTTCTTGAGGTTAAAAAGTATGTTTTAGAAAATATTAATTTCATATCAAATTTTAAAATAGTATTTTTGTGCATTTTTCATGATAATAACTTAAACTTCTATAACTCTTTTTTTTTTTTTTTTTTTTTTTTTTTTTTTTTTTTTTTTTCACTTTTTTCACTGCTAAGTCTCTTCTTTAAAACTTAAGTCTGCACTCCAAAGCATTCAAGATTTACAACTGTGTACGTTGGAATTAAATTTTTTGGTCTATTCTCCAAAATTGGTTAACAACTAATAAATGGATCGTAACTATTCCATCAATATAATTTAGTACCATAAAATCCTCTAAAAATACAAAATATTAAATAAAAGACATTTATCAAAGTAAAATATAGTGCATTCATTTGATTGAAATAAATAAATCTGTCATTTTTGACCACCACGGGGGTTAAAGGGATTGTTAACCAAGAAATCAATTCTGTCAACATTTACTCACCTTCATGATGATGTTTATTTCTGTGGAAAACAAATAGACATTATCTTCATTCTGCTCTTTTCAATACAAAAACACTGTATGATAACAGCTCCAGCTGCTCGTGTTATGATAATGTGATGCTGATTTCTATTCTTTTTGGAGTCTGTCTGATTGAAAAGAGCAGGAAAAGATGGTTTTAAAATGACATGAGGGAGAGTAAATATCATCAGATCTGTTTAGTTCACTTGAGTAACTTAGCTCTTTATTCACAGTGTGTTTTGAAGACTAACTCGACTGGTCAGCCTGCTTGTGTTGAGCTTGTTTTGATTCATTATGAAGTGGTTTAACCCAATAAAACAATCTCCTGACGGCTGGACTTGAAGCGTTTGTTAGGTTCCTAAGCAGATCACTTCTCTGAGTTTTGTGTGTGTGTGTGTGCATGAGTGTGAGAGAGAGAGTGTGTGTGTGTGTGTCTGTGCACGTGTGTGTGAGAGTGTGTGTGCGTGAGAGTGTGTGTGTGTGTGTGTGTGCGCGTGTGTGTGTGTGCGCGCATGTGTGTGAGTGTGAGAGTGTGTGTGCGTGAGAGTGTGTGTGTGTGTGTGTGCGCGTGTGTGTGAGTGGGAGAGTGTGTGTGTGTGCGCGTGTGTGTGTGTGTGAGAGAGTGTGTGTGCATGAGTGTGAGAGAGTGTGTGTGTGTGTGTGAGTGTGAGAGAGTGTGTGCGTGAGAGTGTCTGTGTGCACGCGTGTGTTAGTGAGAGAGTGTGTGTGTGTGTGCGCATGTGAGAGTGTGTGTGTGCACCTGTGTGTGAGTGTGAGAGAGAGTGTGTGTGTGTGTGTGTGTGTGTGTTATAGTTTTTAGTTCAGTTTGAAGCATTGTTTTGTTTGTTTTCAGTCATCCTGTGTTTTTCACATCCTGGCACTGATGATTATTCTGCATGATCACTCATTCTGTGCTTTGAGAGACATTTCGTTCCACCAACCGCTGACACAGTTAACTAGTTTAACTAACCCCTTCCTCTGATGTTTATCTCTTGTGTCTGTGTGTCTGTAGATGTCAGAGGAGGTTAAAACCGAACCTGAAGATGTTCCAGTAAAGCCGGATCTCGCTGCTGATGGTGTGGAGGTTAGACATTACTGTTTATTACATCTTACACGTGTGTTTACTGCTCGTTTAAGGCGGTTCATCACAACCTTACAGTTACATTACAGTTCATTGAAGTTGTTAAGTTGTAAATTATTACCCTAATAAAGAAACAAAAACAAATTTACAACTGTGCCATTAAAAACAAAACAGAACTATTTTTTATATTTAAAAAAAAAAACTGCCTCAAAATGTTTTGCTTAAAATATCATATATATATATATGTGTGTGTGTGTGTGTATAATTTAAATTGTTTGAAATTAATTTAGAATTTGTAATGTATTTTAATTTCATGGTATTTTTGCTGCCTTTATTTGCTCAAGTTAAAAAAAAGCTATATATAATTTTATTATTATTATTAAAGTAATGAGAATCACTGTTGAGAATAAGAATTACAGGCATACTCAAAAAGAACAAAAACATCTTATATCTATTAAAACAACCTGAACATGTCTTCATGAGATTCACCCTAAATGTACTGAATTCAAACCTCTGTGTTTCTAAAAATAAGACCGATTTAAATCAAAACATGGTGTTGTGAAGCTCAGAGCTTATTTACCGTGGTGCCAGAGGATCGTGGGAACTTCTGCAGGAATCCAGCTCTTGATATAATCTGGAAACCCCTCAACTCTCTTCTTCACAGTAAACACGTTTCCCACCGAGTGCTTTATGAAACTCATAGGGATTTTCAGAGGAGATTCCCATCAGACTGCGAGATGCTCTTCAGGATCTGTTTAATCTGTCTGGGAAACGTCTCAGAGATTAATATGATGAAATCTAACATAACACGTATCTCTCTGTTGCTGTGTAAATCCTTTATCTCGTTCTTAAAGAACGTCTGCAGCTGGTTTATGATCGTCAGTATCTGTGATGTTTTTATAAATGATCCAGTAGAGGCTGACCTTCAGCAAATCTACAAATTTATGTTGGTCCTCAAGCTTGAAATAGCAGCTGTGAGACGCTGAATTATGAAAGAAAAATACACAAGGGTCACATATCTCTCAGCCGCTGGACAGAGAGTGAGATCAGATCATAGAGATGCTTCTGGAATCAAACTAAACGTGGATTATTGGAAAATAAATAATGACTTTATACCTCATTTATTGTAAATTTCTTCTCTTCCGTGTCAGACTCCGTCGTCATTCACAAGAGTACCACGTACGTGTACACGTGTGATTTCCCAGTTTAGTTTAGTTCGAGTTAGTTAAAAGTAGAAACTAAAACTATGTAGACATTAATAGAACTAATAAAAATGACAAAAACACACAACATAATTACTAAAACTAACTAAAAGTAAAATAAAAACAAATTATAAAATCAAATCAAATTTGGAGTATTCATTAAAACTATAATAGCATGGAATTGTATGTAAATACTAAAACAACACTGAAATCTACAATATTTTAGGTTAATATTTTTTCAGTAATATTTTGTATTCTAAGCAGATTTCATAATACTAAACTAAAAATGCTAATATTATTCACATCTAAGATATGCACAATTAATTTCTATATAAAAAACACTTTTATACTATTTTTGCAGCAAGTTAACAATAGAGCAAATTTTTTCAGACATTTCAGTAGGTTCTGTATTTGATTATTTATTTAGACATTATTCAAAAACTACTTTTTGTGAACGTTTAGAATTGGTTTTTGTTTGTTTGTTATTTTGTTAGTCACACTAGTGTGTGTGTGTGTGAGTGTGTGTGTGTGTGTGAGTACCCATAAGTGTTTTAAATCTTGTGTGTGTGTGTGTGAGTGAACATAAACATATTTTGGGGATAAATTTCTACCCAGAAGTGGTTTAAATCTGACAAAATATTCGAAAAAAAAAAGCTAGAAACAAAATTAAGAAAAAAAAAAAAAAAATGCATAAAAATAAAGTAGATAAAGTTTTATCAAGTGTGACTTTGTTATTAAGACCATTTCGTCTTTTTGAATTGTGGTCATGATTTGTTTGTTCACATGAAAGTCGTCCAGTTTAACCCCATTCTGATGGTAAGGTCATTTCAGTGTTGATGTTGTGTTGACACGGGCAGGGGGTTTTGCTCTGTGATGAACTCTGTGACAGTGACACTGAAGTGTGCTGTTTCTGTCCCAGAGTTCAGTTGCTCCACAGGTGGAGGTGTGCCGTGAGACGGAGCTGGAGAGACCATTAGCGCCCTCTACTGGCGAAAAAGAGAAGTATATGAAGGCCCTGAATGAGGCCATCGCGATGGGGAGACGCTCCACATGGGCTTCGATTGGAGAAGGATCCAATCAACAAAACTCACAAACCCAAGAGATTCCTGCTGCAAACCAAGAAGATGAAGACTTGCACCAAATCTGGTAACAAAAACAAAAAAATTAAAGAAGAAGAAAAAAAAAACAAGCATCCAACAAAAGAAAAAACCAGCTATGAAATCCAAGATATTCTTACTGGAAACCAAGAAGTGCTGTGCCATGAAGAAGACACCATGGATGAAGACATGCTCCAAATCTTGGATCAGAAACACCAAAATATAAAGGTTGAAGATGAAATCAATGAAACTTCAATGAAAAGTCCATCTAAAGGAGAAGAAGCCAATTCAGAAACCCAAGAGATTCCTGCTGCAAACCAAGAAGATGAAGATATGCTCCAAATCTGGGATCAGAAACACCAAAGTATTAAGTCTGAAGATGAAAAAAAGGAACCTGCATTGGAAATGCCATCTGAAGGAGAGGAAACCAACTTAGAAACCCAAGAGACTCTTGCTGGAAACCAAGAAGATGAAGACATTCTCCAAATCTGGGATCAGAAACACCAAAGTGTTGAGGTTAAAGATGAAACTGCAATGGATGAAATCACCTCAGAAGCCCAAGAGATTCCTGCTGGAACCCAAGAAGTGATGTGTCATGAAGAAGTTAAAGACATGCTCCAAATATTGGATCAGGAGCACCAAAATATTGAGGTTGAAGATGAAATAAAGGAATCTGCTTTGGAAGAACCCAGCTCAGAAACCCAAGAGATTCTTACTGGAACCCAAGAAGCGATGTGCCATGAAGATATGCTCCAAATATTGGATCAGAAACATCCTCAGGTTGGGGATGAAAACAAGGAACCTGCATTGGAAACACCATCTGAAAGAGAAGAAACCAACTTAGAAACCCAAGAGATTCCTGCTGGAAACCAAGAAGTTATGTGTCATGAAGAAGATAAAGACATGCTCCAAATCTGGGATCAGGAACACCAAAATATTGAGGTTGAAGATGAAATCAAGGAAACTGCAATGGAAAGTCCATTTGAAGAAGAAGAAACCAACTCAGAACCCAAGAAAATGAAGACATGCTCCAAATCTGTGATCAGAAACACCAATGTGTTGAGATTGAAAATGAAATCAAGGAATCTGCTTTGGAAGAACCCAGCTCAGAAACCCAAGAGATTCTTACTGGAACCCAAGAAGCGATGTGCCATGAAGATATGCTCCAAATATTGGATCAGAAACACCAAATTATTGAGGTTGGCGATGAAAACAAGGAACCTGCATTGGAAACACCATCTGAAAGCAAAGAAACCAACTTAGAAACCCAAGAGATTCCTGCTGGAAACCAAAAAGTGATGTGCCATGAAGAAGATAAAGACATGCACCAAATCTGGGATCAGAAACACCAAATTAGTGAGTTTGAAGATAAAAACGAGGAACAATTGTTTTCATGTTTTCATTTGAGCAAGCAGCCAAGGTTTCAAACATCAGACCTCATGGAAACAAAAGTGCATGAACAGGATCCTGGAACACACCAGGAGAAGGAAGTTGAACAGGAAATAAAGCAGGAAGTGCATGATCATAGTGCTTCT
The DNA here is from genome assembly GCF_018340385.1 of Cyprinus carpio. Taxonomy (NCBI): domain Eukaryota; kingdom Metazoa; phylum Chordata; class Actinopteri; order Cypriniformes; family Cyprinidae; genus Cyprinus; species Cyprinus carpio. The sequence continues at coordinate 27,681,278 of NC_056573.1, read as the reverse complement.
ACAGTACCTCAGATGGAGGTAACCAATCCCAGTGTGCACTGGGGTCACCGTGTGACATCAGCACTGACTAATGATGGAAACTCTCTCTCTCTCTCTCTCTCTCTCTCTCTCTCTCTCTCTCTCTTCTTGCTTCACGATTGGAAGCGTTTGATCCGTCACTGATTAGTTACACGTCTGAACGCTGCATGATCACACACTCTAATCATCACATCTGCATGTCTGGATGAATTTATTCATGAGCAGCTGGACGTTTCCATGTGTTGAGGATGTTTTGCCTGATTTTGGCTTCGACAAAGGGTCAAGTCACTTTTATTTCTATAGTGCTTTATACAATACAGATTGTTTCAAAGCAGGTTTACATTAATAAACAGTAAAGCAGCTCTACAGAAGACAATAGAGTTCAAGTTTTGATCTCATCTGATAGTGTCAGTGCAGATAAATTGTGCAGATTGCGAGTAGCTGTCTTTATAATGAACTGTGATATCAGTGTCCCATCATGTAAGTGATGATCTGTGCTGGGGGTGTAGGTTATTCAAGAGTGTTTTCTGTGTTTGTGGATCAGCAGTCGGAGGAGGCGCTCAAAGACGTTCCTGTGGTTCACACCGAGACCAAGACCATCACGTACGAGTCTGCAGAGGTGAAGCGCTCTCAGTGCTGTCTGATGCTGTCCCAGTGTGCCGGCGTGTGTGTAATGCGTCTGTGTGTGTGTGTGTTTAGGTCGAAGCCGGCGGAGACTCGGATGCTGGCGTCCTCTTGAGCGCTCAGACCATCACATCAGAGACAACAGCACCACCAGCACCACACACATCACCAAGGTTACACACACACACACACACACACACACACACACACACACACACACACACACACACACACACACATACACACATCACCAAGGTTAGACACACACACACACACACACACACACCACCAAGGTTAGAGACACACACACACACACACACACACACACAGTGCAGTGTTTTGAATCCGAGCTCTTACTCTGGATGAATATCTTGTGTGTGTGTGTGTTTTTGTGTGTGTGTGTGTGTGTGTGTGTGTGTGTGTGTGTGTCTGTTAGACGGTGAAGGACGGTGTTTCAGAGACTCACATTGAAAAGAGGATCGTCATCACCGGAGACGCAGACATCGACCACGACCAGGTACAGCTCCGCGTGGGTTAACCAGTTAACTAGTTAGTTATCCAGCGACTCAAAACCTCAGTGACAGACCTGATTAAACACCTGATCTTTGACTGCATGCTGGAGGCCCAGAAACACCAAAAATATGCTAATTCCCTTCGCCAGCTTAAAACTCAAATATATGATTTCACTTCTCAGTTATTTTTTAATTAATTAATTAATTGTTTTAAGGTTCGTCAAGGATAAACCTATTTTAATGACTTTTTCCAGAATTATATTTATATATGCATTAACTCTATTTAGGTTTGTCTAGCATGAACATATTTTAAGATCATTTCTAAAACAAAACTGCACTGATTGTATGAAGGTTCATCAACCATAAACATATTTCTTAAAGAACTGTATTAAGGTTTGTCAAGCATAAACATTTTTTAGACATTTCTAAACAGGTTTGTGAAGCATTGCATCATTCCGTCTATTTTAAGAGACTCTTTTCCTTTCAGTTATTTTTAGAAATGTTCATTTTTGCTGGTGTTATTCTTTTAAATAGCATGTTATATGATGATGACAGATTAATCAAATCTGATAATCATTCAGCAGATCTTAATACATTTAATGCACTTTGCATTACAATCATGTGACTTAAATTGTCTAACTTTCAAATCGTGTGCTGATATCATCAGAAGAGTGATTGATTGATTGATTGATTGCTCTGTGTGGTCTCTGTCTCCCTCTGCTGGTGCATTGTGGGTCAGGCTCTGGCTCAGGCCATTAAAGAGGTCAAAGAGCAGCACCCAGACATGTCGGTCACTAAAGTAGTGGTTCATAAAGAGACAGAGATCTCCTCTGCTGACGGTGACGAGGTAAGAGGGTCTGATCGCTGCATGTAACGTCATCATGCTTCATTATCTCAGAGAAACCAGCAGATTCACCGGTGCTTGTGTGCTGACCTCTGACCCCACGCTGTGGCTGCTGTGTAACTGCATGATGATGATGAGTGTGTGTGAAGGCTGTGAGCTGCTGCAGACAGACGGCTTTCTTCATGACGCTGTTTCTCTCCGCTGCGCTCTGCTTCAAGTCATCTTTGCCTTACATTTCCACATGCATCGCATAAAACCAGTCACAAACATGACTGGGGCTCATTTTTCACTCCAAAATCAATAGAAAACTTGAAGAAATTTTTTTGATATAATTTTATTCTTTTTTTTTTTTTTTTTTTTTTTTTTTTTTTTTTTTTTTTTTTAGGATGCATTGTGACGTTTTTCATGACAATAAATGTATTCATTTTTACCCTGAAGTCTGATCACTGTAGTGAAAATAATACATTAGTTAAATAGTAAAATATATATGTATAAATACTGTGTGTGTGTGTGTGTGTGTGTGTGTGTGTGTGTGTGTGTGTGTGTGTGTAAATATATACAAACTGCTCTTCAGAAGTTTGGGATCTGTAAGAATTTTTGTGTTTTTACAGAAGTCCCTTCTGCTCACCAAGGCTGCATTTATTTGATCAAAAATACAGAAAAAAATCTTAAATATTATTATAATTTAAAGCAGCTGTTTTCTGTGTGAATCTCTGTTAAAATATAATTTATTTCTGTGTATTTTCAGCATCATTACTCCAGTCTTCAGTGTCACATGATCTTCAGAAATCATAATAATATGCTGATTTATTATTAATGTTAGAAACAGGTTTTTGCTGCTTCATATTCAGTATTCATGTGATACTTTTTTCAGTCTATGATGAATAAAAAATAAAAATAAATAATAAAAAAGAAAGAACAGCATTTACTTAAAATAGAAATGTTTTGTAACAATTTACACTGCCGTTTTTTTTTTTTTTGTTTTTTCTTAATAAATGAATACATTTATTTATCAAGGATGTGTAAAATTGATCAAAAGTGACAGTAAAGACCTACAGTATATTGTTACAAAAGGTACAAAATAAAATATATTTTTGGCTAAATGTGTCTAATCTCAATATCATGAACAAAATCACAATGCAAACAAAAATAAAATAATCTTAAAATAGTCCTCATTTTCGTCATGCAAAATATTATTTTATTAGTGTATTATTAATTAATAATTGTATAAATCTCCATCTACCCAAATCTCGTGAATAAAATCTGGTCGTGTTATGCACCATCGTCCCAAAGCTCGTGATTAAACTGTGTTTGTGTTGTTCAGGAATAAGATCCAGACTGTGAACCAACACGCGACCTCTGACCTCTGACGAGATCTTCATCATCACACCATCAGCTTCACCCTCGTCGAGCCAAACCCGCGCTGAGATGACGCACTCGCAAACAAACGAGGAGGAAATGGGATTTCCAGGAAAAAAATGTTTGCCTTAAAATGTTTAAAAATATTAATTTCTGCCACTTGGGTTTATTTATGGTCCAGTGTGAATCCACAGAAACACATCCAGGTCAAACTGAATCGAAACTCATTTGTACTTGAATCATAAGCATATTTTTATTTCATCGGTTCTTCACAGTTGTTAATTTTTGTGTTTTTTTGGGGGCACTAACTAATCCTGCATTATAAATGCAAAACAGCAAAAAATGAGTAAAAAAAGCAAAAACAAAAGAAAGTTGGCCACTATTTTAAGGGCTTTGTAAAACAGCGGTGTATTCGTTGGACCAGAAACGCTTGAGTTTGGTACTAAACCCCTTCACCTTGACCTTTGACCTTTCTTATATTTGACCCCGAGAGGTCGTGGTGTTTTTAGCATGTGTAACAGGAGAGGATT
>NC_056573.1:27657391-27672391 GCF_018340385.1 Cyprinus carpio | reverse complement strand
ATATTTATTTAATATTTATAAATATAATTTTTTTTTTTTTTTTTTTTTTTTTTGCTTTTTTTGATTGAAGTAATTCCCAGTTTCAGATGAAATGGTGTTGGGGGTGTTTAATTAGTGCTTCTCGGATTACATGTTTTGACTGTGTCTGCATTCAGTACCTGCACAAAGCACAGATAACACGTGAAGATGTCCGCTGACAGAACTCCTGATGGGACGCCTCACAGGTCTGTAACAGCAGATGTTCTCTTAGGTCCGTCGGTATGAAGATCTGCGGGTCAGAGATACTGACACATGTGTGTGTGATTGTGGCTCTGCTGGAGATGAAACATGATCAGTGCTGTTCTCCAGGCCCCGCCGGCACAGGAATGTCCTGAGAGACCGAGAGAGAAAATACACTGTTTACAGCAGAATCTCACAGACTTTAACGATGTTTATCAAGTGTCTACAGAGATACAGCAGAATCTCACAGACTTTAACCTTTCACCTCAATTATTTAATCAAGTGTCTACAGAGATCATAAAGAACGTCCTCTCCTTTAAAGTTATGTAATTAAAGTAACATTTAGGCCCAAACGGAAAATGTATTTTTTGCTTAATATTTTCAGATGCCAGAATTACAGCCTATCACTATTTCAAAATACAGTTTCATGGTGATGCACCGAGAAAAAAAATAAAGAATTCTGATATTTTTGATGCACTACTGTTTTAAAATAGTGCATGCATTAAAAAAAAAAAAATATATATATATATATATATTAGATATACACACACATATATATATATATATATATATAAAATATTATATATATATATATATGATATATAATATTAAAATATAAATTTTCCAGTATTTTTGGTTGATGAAATTTCTGTGCATCACTATTTCATAAAAGTGCATGTGTCGAAAAATTCATTATTTTGTTGGAAAATTTTATCAGAAAAATATTTTTTTGCTGTTTCAGACGAATAATTCAGCTGCCAAAATTTTGGTGCATCACTTTTTAAAAATACTATTTCAAAATGGTGATGCAAAGAGATTTTGCCAACCAAAAATATTCGGCCAAAACAGCAGAAAAAAAATAATTTTCCAATATTTTCAGTTGCCGAGCTTTTGTTGCATCACTATTTTGAAACTGTGTGTGCATGCAAGCATGTGTCACAATTTAATATATTATGTATTTATATTATATATAATATTAAAATGTTAATTTTCCAATATTTTCAGTTGCCGAAATTTCTGTGCATCACTGTTTCATAGTAGTGCATTAAAATTGAAAATGTAATTATTTTTGCTGTTTTAACCAATTATTTTCTGTTGCCGAAATTTCAGTCCATCTCTATTTTAAAATACAATTTCAAAATAGTGATGCACAGAAATTTTGCAGCTGAAAATATTCAACCAAGTCAGCAGGAACGTGAATTTTTGTTATGAAAAAATATTTATTTATTTATTTTTAATTATTAAAATTAAATAATATTAAATATTTGAATGTTAATCAATTAAAGACATTTGATTCTTTATAATTAAATAAACCTAATTAAAGTTTAGGTTTTCCACTGTTTCAGAAACGTTGTCTTTAGGTTGTGTATTGAATTGTTTGTTTACTGCAAGACCCTCGATGTGTTCACTGAAGAGCAGAAGCCAAGCGAGAGACGGCCGGATCTGATGTTTGCTGAGGAACAGATGCAGCGCATTAGTTCTCTGCTCTGTGTTTGTGTCATTCTGCTGCAGCGTGTAACCCGAGAGCGGACCGGAGGCTCCGCGGGGTCCTGATGTGGGAGGTCCGGCTCCGTGTGCATCACTGACTTCATCAGAGACCCGTGAGCATCTTATGAAGCACATGCACCGTTCATCTGAAGCAGTGAATATAAAGCTGGATTCACTGAAGGGTCACAAATCCAGATTAAACCAACTCTCTTCTGAAGAGGCTATATGAAAAAAAAAAAAAAACAACATTCAACATTCATATCCCAAAAACACAAAAATATAAATGCATTTGAATGTCATCCCATATGGCAAAAAAAGAAAAGAAATATATTTGAAAATACACCAAAAAAAGACCAAAAAATATTTTGCTAAAATATATTTATTTAAATATATTTTCCACCAGTATAATTTTTAGACATTCTTTGTATTATTTTGAAAATATATTTTTATATTTTTTTAAAAGCATTTACAACTTTATTTTGGCCTCCATATATTTTCAGTCAAAGAAAATATATTCACATTTTACTATTTGTGAACATAAAAAATATATATATATATCATTATAAATGTTTTTTTTTTTTTTTTTTTTTTTTTTTTTTTGGCTATTCCATCCCGATTTGCATTTAGACAAATGTAGGCTACTGTAAATTTTGATTTTTATTTATTTATTTTTATTTTTGCCCCTGAAATACATTTCAAAATATATTTTGCTGTATGAATGTTGGAACTAAATATATTTTCAATTTCAAAAATATTTTTTATCTAACTTCATTGTTTACATCATATATTTAAAAAATAATCTGGGCAGATTTTTTTTTTTTTTTTGGTCGTGTATATATATATACAGTACAGACCAAAAGTTTGGAAACATTACTATTTTTAATGTTTTTGAAAGAAGATTTCATCTGCTCATCAAGCCTGCATTTATTTGATCAAAAATACAGGAAAAAAACAGTAATATTGTGAAATATTATTACAACTTAAAATAACAGTTTTCTATTTGAATGTACTTTAAAAAAATAATTTATTCCTGTGATGCAAAGCTGAATTTCAGCATCATTACTCCAGCCTTCAGTGTCACATGTAACATATCCAGTCTATCACATGATCATTAGAAATCATTCTAATATTCTGATTTATTATGAGTGTTGGAACAGTTCTGCTGTCTAATATTTTGATGAATAAAAGGTTCAAAAGAACTGCATTTATTCAAGAAAAAAAAAATTCTAATAATATATATTCTAATAATATATTTTCTTTACTATCACTTTTTTATCAATTTAACACATCCTTGCTGAATAAAAGTATTGATTTTATTTTTAAAAAAAAAAAGAAAGAAAAAAAAATTACTGACCCCAAATTACTGACCAGTAGTGTATATTGTTTATTACAAAATATTTATATTTTAAAAACATAGCTTCTTTTTTTTTTTTTTTTTTTTTTTTAAACTTTTATTTATCAAAAGTATCCTAAAAAAGTATCACATGTTTTCTGAAAAAAATATTAAGCAGCAGAACTGTTTCCAACTTTGATAATGAATCATCATATTAGAATGATTTCTAAGGATCATGTGATAATGATCCTAAAAATTCAGCTTTGCATCACAGAAATAAATGATAATTTAAAGTATAATAAATTTAAAAAACAATTATTTTAAATTGTAATAATATATCACAATATTACATTTTTTTCTGTATTTTTGATCAAATAAATGCAGGCTTGATGAGCAGAAGAAACTTCTTTCAAAAACATTAAAAATAGTAATGTTTCCAAACTTTTGGTCTGTACTATATATATATATGGGAATAATATTGTGTTTTGGTGAGTTTATGAAGGTGTTTGTGTGTGTGTGTGTGTGTGTGTGTGTGTGTGTGTGTGTGTGTGTGTGTTGTGTGTGTGTGTGTGTGTGTGTGTGTGTGTGTGTGTGTGTGTGTGTGTGTGTGTGTATGAACGCATGGTTTGCGGTTTGACTGAGATGATTCATGTTTGTTCTGGATGAAGCCGAGAGCAGCTGGATTCATCATAACATCATTAAAGCAGATAAAAGAGCTTCAGGAAACATTTCAAAAGCGTTCCTTCCCTTTGAACTCGTAATAAAGAGCAACAAATCTAAACAGTGATTTTCCCAGAAAAACACCAGATTAGAAACAAAGCATCTGACGAGATCTTAGATAGACAGTGATGATCAGCGCTTGACTGTTTCTGATGTGCAGAATAACACACATGAGCACTTGTGATAGATTGCATGCACAAAATGCAAAATGTAGCACTGCATCAGTGTCTCAGCAATGGATGCTCTGCAGTGAATGGGTGCCGTCAGAATGAGAGTCCAAACAGCTGATAAAAACATCACAATTGATTGCTGTTTAAACAGTGCTTGATCTGTGCAGATTTCTCTCCTGATTCACACCAGAACACTTTTTCACTGGAGGAAGTGTTATTATGGATTATAGACTCTATGTATTTGAGTTAAAAACGTCTTAATGCTGGATGTGTTTCATCTTTTGTCTTCTCCAGATGTTCACTGATGGACTGGAGTGCTGTGGATTACTTGTGGATTATTGTGATGTTTTTATCAGCTGTTTGGACTCTCATTCTGACGGCACCCATTCACTGCAGAGCATCCATTGCTGAGACACTGATGCAGTGACACATTTCTACAAACCTGATGAAGACACAAACTCATCCTGATCTCAGATGAACTGTGGATGAGCTAATTTTCAGCACATTCATTTTTCATTATTCCTTAAACTTGCATGCAAACTTGCATCCTTGCATGCAATATAAGTCACTTTAAATAAAGGCTAATTCTTCTAAATGCACACAGCATAAAAACAGCGTTTACACATTTTTGGTCCCTATAGTGTCTGCACCTGAATGACCTCCACACACACACACACACACACACACACACACACACACACACACACACACACACACACACACACACACACACACACACACACACACACACAGACACACACACACACACACACACACCTTCTGAGACTCATATCATATAAAGCCCTTCATTTCTCAGCTCTGCTTCATGGCACACGCCTCTGAAATATGACATGTTTAATCCTGGCAGTGTGGTGTTGAATATCTGTGATATGAGCTGAGCTTCTGTGAGCACAGAGAAGCCCTTCAGACTCCAGCAGATACGATCAGTGTCCTGTCAACAGCAGCCCAATACTGGACACACAGCACGGTCGAATTCAGCTCCGTATACGAGGAAAAACTGCGTTCAGTTCACCTGACCGGCTGTGCTTTGGCTAATCAGTGCTGATGGTGAAGTAATAAATGTCAAGTATTAAACAGCAGTGTGTAAGTGATCAGAAAGTGTGCTGTTACTAAATGATCAGACTTAATTATTTAATGGTGTTTCAGAACACCATAGCAACTGCATAGCAACACCATAGCAACCACCCGAAACACAATCAAACACAACTTACCCGTTCTTCAGAAAAATATATATATCTAGTTTAAAATGTGAAATTAATTTTCTGAATCTTTTGAAATATTCCTTATGTGACATTCAGAATTAAGTTGTTGCTTCTGGGAAAATGTTACCAATTCTACTGAATATCAAACTGAAATTACAATCACATAATTGCTATATTTTTATGTTGTTGTTGTTGAAAAATAAAATTATTATAATTTTTTTTTTAAATATAATTGTGTAATTTTATTAAAAATATATATTCTTTTATTAATTAAATTTATTAATTTATTTTATTTAATTGTTTACATTATTAATATTATTATAAATAAATTATTCTGTATAATTTTATACATTTTATTTCATTATTGTATATAATTGTATTAATTTATTTTATATAATTATCTAAATTATAAATATTATAAATTAATTATTTAATATAATTTTATAAATTTTATCTCAATATTTTTCTTTTTTTTATTAAATTTATTCATATATTTTATATAATTATTTAAATTATAAATATTATATATAAATTATTCAATATAATTATATATTTTTATTATGATTATTTTAATTTCTAGATTAAATGCAGAGTCAAGGTCTGGCATGAAAATAGCCTTTTAAATAGACTTATCTTTTGACTGTAGAACTGATTTCTTTGATGATTCGCCTGTGAGCAAAATATAAAATGATCAGTGGAACATCTTGAGCAGTGGCAGGTACATTTTCACTTTTTGATCCAATCTTTGCACATTTAATATCATATATTTAGATAGTTTTATATGGTTTGAAATTGACAACAGCTGTTGCTCTGTAGTCTATAATGTTTACTGGGTGGTTGCTAGGGTGTAGTGGGTGGTTGTTATGGCGTGGTAATTTTGTTTTGCATTGTATGTTCTATTGTTTCCTTGGTGACTGCTATTGTGTTGCTAAGTAATTTACCAGGTTTTTTTTTTGGGGGGGGGGGGGGGGGGGGAGGGGGGGGGGGGGGGGGGGGGTGGAGTCGTGGCCTAATGGTTAGAGAGTTTGACTCCTAACCCTAAGGTTGTGGGTTCGAGTCTCGGGCTGGTAATACTACGACTGAGGTGTCCTCAATGAACCCACAAAACCCCCAACTACACCCCAGAAAAAACAACACCCACTGCTCCGAGTGTGTGTTCACGGTGTGTGTGTGTGTGCATTCACTGCGTGTTTTTTATGTGTGTGTGTTGCACTTTTAAATTTAGAGCACCAATTCTGAGTATGGGTCACCATACTTGGCTGTATGTCAAGTCACTTTCACTTTCTGTGTTTCCTTGGTGATTGCTAGGGTGTTGCTGTGTAATTTACAGTGGTTTTTGGGGTGGTTGCTATGTAGTTTTTAGTGTTCCCCTGGTTATTGCTAGGGTGTTGTGGGTGGTTATGTACTGCTATGTAGTTTCTAGTGTTTCCTGGATGGTTTTTAGGGTGTTGCTATGTAGTTTCCCCTGTGATTGCTAGGGTCTTGTGTGTTGTTCCTAGGATGTTATAAGATTTATGTGGCTGCTTAAGTGTTTTGAGTAATAATTATTTGTTTCTATGTAGTTTGTAGTGCTTCCTGGGTGGTTGCTAGGATGTTGCTATGTAGCGTTTTGTGTTTCTTGGGTGGTTGCTAGGGTGTTAACGGGTGTTTTTTTAAGGTGTTTACCAGAGTTCTTGGCTGCTTAAGTGTTCTCTGTGGTTATTATCTGTTGCTATGTAGTTTTCTAGGGGTTTCTGGGTGCTTGCTAGTATGTTGCTATGTAGCTTCTTGTGTTTCTTGGGTGGTTACTAAGGTGTAGTGGGTGGTTTCTAGGGTGATATGGTTATTATGTGACTGCTTAGGTGTTCTGGGTGGTTTCTAAATTGTTTCTATGTAGCTTCTTGTGTTTCCTGGGTGGTTGCTAGGGTGTTAACGGGTGCTTTTTTAAGGTGTTTACCAGAGTTCTTGGCTGCTTAAGTGTTCTCTGTGGTTATTATGTGTTGCTATGTAGTTTCTAGGGGTTTCTGGGTGGTTGCTAGGGTGTTGTGGGTGGTCGCTTAGCAGCGCAAGTCAAATGGTGCACAAGCAGTGCTGCTTTAATACTCAGGGTTTGTTCAGAAGGATTTCAGAGAAACTCTTCATACTTAATGTGCTGCAGCTGATGTCTTGATTTAATAAGGCGTTTGTTTCTCCTCCCCTGATGAGTTTATAAAATAGTCCTAATGGGTCACAGATCTGGCATTCCTCCGTTGGGCCCCGGGGCTCCTACACCATAATATCCATAATACAGAAGATCTCCGATGATTCAAGAAAGACGATGAGACAAACAAGACAAGAGAAAAACATTTCGACGAAAAAACATTTCCAGACAAAATCAAACCCAGACATCATCAAACTATAACAAAAGTACAACTTTAAAATGACGTTTTATGTTCATTTCTGAGCTCATAATAACTTACAGAGCCGCTTTATTACAAACATGCTGAAATGGTTCCTCACTGTATCTAAAATCATCCAGGTTTATTGAGAATGTTTTTATTTTCATGTGTTGGACCGGAAACTTTAGGGAATCTTTCAGGTTCATCTCAAATTTATCTCAACGAACATCATTTGTGGCAAATAGAAACTCATTTAGACTTTAAGCATAAATACATAAACATCTGTGAGGTTTTAAAAGTTAAAACGTATTTTTATGTGAATTATTTGTGTTATTTTAACTGGAAATGTGCCTAAATAACATTGTTACTGTTTTAGACTGATACATGGAATAAAATAAGAAAGAAAATAAAATATATTCCATTTGTTGTTAGTAATAACATTATATTACGTCAAGGTTTCCCAAAACTGGGATTTGTTAAGGAACTGCATGATGGTTTGCGAGTTTAATGAAAAGCTAATAATTAATTAAATAACACAAATGTTCCCTTTTTAAAATGACGACAATCAAAATAAAACACTTAATAAAAAATATTAAATATTGTATCTGTTTACCTGCATGTCATGAGTAATATGTAATCATTAAAAAAGTAACTGTAGTCTTATTACGAGTATTTTAAAATGTAATATAATCTAATTGCAAGTACTGGAATCTGATTAATTAATCCAGATTACATGTGTTCAGTTATTACCCAGCTCTGATTGTGTATCGTATGAAGATTCCTCCTGAACCTTTGTTTAGATCTCAGTTTGAAATGTGATGGAAGCGACGCTCAGATGTGAATTAAAAACTGACTGAAATGACTCAGTTATCCTAAATATCAACGTTTGGACCGTTTGTCAGTAGATAAAGGAACTAGAGCTATATGGACTATAAAGAGTGTGTTATTTTAAAATGTGTTGTTTTCCTTAAATTCCACAGGCCCAAATGTTTTTAACGTTTACTTCGACCCAATATGAGTCAGTCAGTGGAAGTTTGCACACACACACACACACACACACACACACACACACACACACACACCACACACACAACAGTGTTAACACACACACAAACACACACACAACACACACACACACGACACACAAACAGACACACACATACACACACCACCTCACACACACACACATACACACAAATACACACACAACTCACACAAACATACACACAGCACATAGACACGAACACACAACTCAGCCACACACACACAATACACATATACAACACACACACACACACAAACACACAAAAAAAAAAACCAACACACACATACAACATATACACACACACACACACAAAACACACCACACACACAACCACACACACAAAACACAAAACACATACACATAAAACAACAACACACACACACACACAAACAAACATACACACACACACACACACACATTACAAATAGACACACACACAACACACACAAAACAACACATATTAACACACACACAACACCATACACAATATACACACAACACACACACAAAACACACACACACACACAAACACACACACAACACATACACATATACACACACACACCACACACATACACACACAAGCACACATACACATATACATACACACCACACACACACACACACACATATACACACACATATACACACACACAAACCGCGCACACACACACACACAACACCACACACAAACACAACAACCCACACACCACACATATACACCACAGCACAACACACATATACACACACACACACAAAACAACACACACACACACACACACACACACAACACATAAACACACACACACACCAAAATACACACACACACACATAGACACCACACACAGGCACACACACACACACACACACACACACTGAGTCAGTGTGGATCTTTGGGATCCATCCGCTCGTTTCCAGTGTGACCCAAAAGCGCCACAATTGCTTCCATAAGTGCCGTTGGATTGCGGTCGTTGGGCGAAGGAGAATTTCTCCCAGATCTTCAGCCTGAAGGAGCATTCGTGACGTCTCCAGCTGGTCTGGCCTGCGGTGGAAGATTGTAGCCTTCATATATAAATAAAAACTTCCCTCGTTCAACAGTTTACTGTAATGCTTCAGTCCGTCTGGTGTGTGTGTGTTAACGTCCATGTTTCCCTCCACAAACCCCCGTCCCAAAGCCCCTGTTGTCATGGAAACGCAGTGTTTTCAGCATAAAGCAATCATTACCATAAACCCAGCTTTCCAGAATCATTCAGGAGTCTGATGTGAAACACACACGTGGTGTGGTTGGTGTTTACCAGTCAGACGCAAATCACTATTCTATATTAATCACATCATTGCCTTTTTAAATTAAGTTGTAATTATGAATTATTATTACTTTTGCCAGTCTAGTAAAACATTCTGAAACGCTTCCATCAATGTGAGATCAAACTCTCATTCAGATTTGACTTCAGTCTGATAGCAAACACTGCACACATAAATTATTAATAGATATATAATCATATCCCATCCTGCAGTTTGATTAAATATTCAGTTTAAATTAGAAATATATCAGCTTGGGAAGTAAAATTATGTTTGATCTTCCGCAGGTTATAAAATCCGTTTTATTGCAGCTTCACAATAATAAAAAAGGGAATAACCGTTTTAATGTTGCAGAACTCATCAATTATGAAACAACTTCATCTTAAACTGTAAAGCAGCTCTATAGAAGACAATAGTATCGTTATTATATGGTCATAATAATCATAATCTTAGTGATCATCGTCATTAAAATGGTTTGATTTATAAATCAATTAGTGATTACATTTTTTTTCCCCTACATTAGTTTTTTTTAAATCCTTCAGAAATCAATGCAATTAGAAAAATGTTGAAAAAAGTTACAGTACAATAATAAAATGTAAACTTCTGAGAGGAAAAAAAATCAGTTCTCAGTCATTTTTAATCAGTCATCATTTGTGTTCACTATTTTTTGAATTTTGAGATTTTATCATGTATAGATTTTGCTGTTTGTTTTTTTTTGTGTTAAGAAAATGAATTTTCATGGCAATATTTATAGAATATTTGTATTGTGTCATTTCTTATCAAGATGGAATTTTGCATATAACTTTGTATATTTTGCATGCAATAAACAGCTATTTATACAGTATATTATATTGCATGATAATTGACTAATGCTCATGAATTTCAAAAAACGAATCAAAATTACAGTGTTTTAAATGTGTTTCTCCTGAAACTCTGTGTAGGTGTTTGCTGAGCGGCTTCAGTCAGTCCTGATGAAGCTTTCGAAGCATTTCCGTCACTGTGTCTTTGTTCTGTCAGGGTCATGGAGGCCTGAAATCAAACATCAGAGACACACAGAGACTTCACACACGACTGAAGCAGACAAGAAAGAGACGTCCCTTCTCTTTGTTCAGGTGAGACTCGCTCTTTGCGGAGCTGTTTTGTGTTTTTCTAGAACACAGAGGGTGGATTCAGCTACAGTAATATGCATTTATTTAGTGTGAAATGTGGAAAAACTGGCTTCAAGCACTAAATAAGCAGTTCTCAAAGCAAAGATGAGCATGTTTTGATGGAGTGGGATATAAATGAGCACAAGAGAGTTAACGTGGGGTTAATGACATTTCACCACAGAGCTGCTAATTAACTGAAGCTGCGTCTCACTGAAATAAACTCGTCTTTATGATTATGATTGATGAGAGCAATCAGCGCTGCTGAATTACTGCCTGTATTTGAGCATTTTAATTATGAACAGATATAGATGGGCGGCAAAACGCAAAATTGTGCACATAAAAACCAGCAGAATCATCAAAAACATTAATTAAAAACAGAAAGATGATCCTGGGCTGAGAATGTTCGGGGATCGTCGTCAGTGAGGGACGGTAATTAATAACAACAGACATTTAATGTGATGTAATGAGATCTATGGAAGTTTGTTTCTGCCATGGGATAAGAAAATTTGAAAAAAGGTAATTCTGTCTTTTTCTCACAATTCAGAGATGTTGTATAAAGTTAAAATTCTGAGGAAAAATGTTACAGTAATGCAAGAGAAAACAATTCTGACAAAAGTTACAGTTGCAAGACATAAACTCACAAAAATATTAAAAAATATATATAATTTTTTATAAACTCGAAAAAATATAATTGCAGGATGTAAACTGAGAATTCTGGGATTAAAGTTGCAACTGTGAGACAAAAACGTAAAATTCTGAGAAAAAAAAGTTACAACTGTGAGATACAAATTCAGAATTTGTAGATAAAGATTTAAACTCAGAATTCTGAAAAAAGTAAAAAGATAAAAAAAACAAAACTACAAATAAAAAAAAAAAAACAACTTAAAAATTAAAAATTTTAACTCATTGTGAGAAAAAAAAATATATATATTTATAATGTTAGTCAAGGCTTCTTGCACCAAAAGCATAACAATATTTTTTCATGACTATTTTTCAGCCTCGTCTGGAGCGCAGCGCTGGTGCTTCAACACGCCGTCTGTGAAGACTCTGATTAGTGAAGAGGAGAGAGAATATAAACACACCTTCATCCTCAGATCTGAATCTTCTCTCTCCAGGACCAGAATCTGGGAACGCAGAGGGACCGAGAGAATACAGAAGAGGAGACGACAGGACAAAACCAGCACAGCCATCAGGATTAAAGACAGCGGAGAGGAAATACCGCGGTAAAGTCCATGGTAACACCTAAACAGTGAGATTAATGAGAGGCACTGCTGAGACACAATCACTCACACGAGAGATAAAACGAGAATGTGAACATCCTTTTCCTTTTAAACATGATTCAGTAAATATGGATTGTTCTTTATGGACAGGATCCATGGGTTAGTAATGTTGATTTCCAAAAAAAAAAAAAAAAAACCTTAAAACTTTGATTCATGCTTCAGTTTGTAAAAACAGACATACATGAAACATTGCTTTAACTTAGTCTTACTTACCATTTCTAAAGGTCTAATAAACTCAATAAAGCTGAACACTGAACATGAAGAGCTTTACCTGATTGAAAACATGCATTAGCTGCATGAAAGTAACATGTTACAGTAGTCTCATTTATTAACATTAGTTCATGCATTTATTAACCTGAACTAACCGTGAGCAATATATGTTTTACAGCATTTATTAATCTTTATTAATGCTAGTTAATAAAAAATACATTGTTCATGTTAGCGTCAGTGTGTAGTATTATTATTGAGATAGTATTATAGTTTAAAAGTTTTTTTGAATCAGTTTTTATTTTAATATTCCCTTTAGATTTTCATTTTAATTAAAGTTTTAGTTATTTTGTGGTGCAATTTTTGTCATTTTAGTACTTTTTGTTATGTGTGTGTGTGTGTATATATATATATATTATAAAACAAAAACAACACACACGACAAAACTAAATTAATACAACTTTAACATTAAAATGAAAATTGATATTAATAAAATATTAATAATTTATATTATAAAAACTATAATAGTATCAAAAAAGTGTTACTTAAAATAAAATCAAATGTATATATATATTTATATATGTAATTTCTATTTTATAAATTTTATTAATATTTTATTAATATCAGTTTTCATTTTAATTTTAGTTTTATTAATTAATTGATTTTATTAATTTAGTTTTTATTAAGTTTTTTAAATATTTTATTTTATTTCAGTTATTATTATTATATATTTTTTTTGTTTTAATTTTAGTTAATTAACCCTGGTTAAATAAATAATATTAATAAATATATATATATATATATATATATATATATTTTTTTTTAGTACATGCAACTAAGTACCTTTGAAGTATAGTTCCTTGTTAGTTCATCTTAACCAGTTGTACTTATTGTAAAAGATCAGCAGTTAAACTAATAACTAATGCAGGCTGTGGTTTGATCTGTGTCTGAAACTGGTGTTGGTTAGCTGCTGTTTGTTTTGTCACTTTAACGTCAAAGAGATTCTGCTGAACGAGCTCACACACACACACAGAGGTCAGAGGTCAAAGTGTGTTTTGAGGGCTGATTCTGAAGGGTTTGTGAAACTCTCTCACAGGCGTTGCTCCACGGTAAATCACCGCAGTAAACATGATTCTGCTCGCTCTTAAAGCATCTGTCTTTGCTCATCAGGATCGAGGAGGAATCGCAGAACCGACAGCCAGAAGTGCTGCGAGTTTCTCTCAAGCTGGACTCGACTCGAGCCGTTTCTCAGGATGTGGTTTTCCAGAAAACATTCGGCTCGAACAATAGAGACAGGAAAAGTGAAGTACAGCGATTCAAAGCAGCGGATCGGTATGAAGTCACCACTTCAGAGGCTTCGCCAACATCTCTGTTTCCACACACTCACAGCTGCCAGCGGGCGAGAGACAGGCGCACAGACTGAGAGAGAGAGACACTCCCACTCAAATCCGTCTGATTGTAGCCAAACCACAAGATTAAAGTGCTTTGAACTGAGAGAGGCTCAAGCCACTCAGTGTGTTAAAGCTTGCCTTGTTGGGCTTTTTTCGTGACACCATTGCTGTCAGATGCAGCATTTAAAGTTTTCTAAATGTTGCAAAGGCATGTTTTACTCTGTATATAGCATGTGGATTCACTTTAACACAACCAGTGCAAGACGAAGTCAGTGAACGCATTTTTTAAAGGGATAGTTCACTGCTTTATTGGCATGACAAATATTTTTGGCATGTTTTGGCAAAGCGATTGCAGCATTGCATGCAATTAAAATAAGAGCAAAATGAAAATAGTGCAAAGCAACGTAATATGCATTAAGAGCAAACAGTGTAGAAGACAAAGAAATATAATAAAATGAAATTAAAGAGAAGAAAGTAAATACAAGCAATATGATGAGAAAGAACCTGTAAGACTGATGATCTTCTCTGAAAGATAAAACAAGTGTGTGCTGTAATGCAAGTCTTTTGATCGTGTTTTAAACTATTTCCTCTGAACATGGCGTTTCTGTGCAGATGGAAAGTCATACAGGTTTGCAACAACATGAGGGTGAGAAAGTGATGACAAAAGTGTCTTGTTTAGGAGGGACGACCGCTTTAATGAACGTGTCTCTGTCTCCATCTGCCTGAGAGCTAAAGTGAATCCACATGGTGTTTAGACAGCAGTGCTTCACTCGAGGAGCTTGTCAAGTCTTTGTAAAATGTTGCATCTGACAGACAAGAGTCTTCATTTGAGTTCACTGGAAATCGAACCCGAGACGTTGATGTTGCTAGCGGCATGATCTGCTGGTTGGGTTACAGGACCGCATGTAGTAAAGTCAAGTCAAGTCTGCTTTATTATCAATTCTTCCACATGTACAGTACATACATACAGAGAACTGAAATTGTGTTACTCTCAGACCCATGACAAACCAGTGAGGTGAACAAACAGTGCAGATAAAAAGATTGTAGTGCCAAAAAAAGCTTATTCAGTCTGATTAAAGTGACAAAGGGCTCAGAGAAATTTAGATTTTGTTATTGATAA
>NC_056573.1:27639891-27654891 GCF_018340385.1 Cyprinus carpio | reverse complement strand
AGCCTGCTGTACGTTTATAGAGGAAAAAACCTCAGGATGGGGTCAAAGACGAGCCAGAACAGAAACACACTTTATCACAGACAGAGAATGTGCAGAACATCTTAAAGGGACAGTTCACTCAAAAAAGATTTGCTCAAACCCAAAAAATGTATTTTTATGTCCATCTAATAAAAGTTAATGGGGTCCAATATCATTTAGACCCGTGTACTCTTTAGTGTTTCACGAAAGAAAGTCAGTCAAGGTTTGAACGACATGATGATGAGTAAATGATGACAGAATGATCTTTTCTGGATGAACTGTCCCTTTAATAAAACTAAACGAACTTGCATTTATTAATTTAGCAGATGCTTTTAATCAAAGCAACTCACAAACGAGCAATAAAGCAAACCTCAGGTACTTTCTACTTTTTAACATCCTGTTTTTGGCACTGAAAATTTGTTTCATCATGTGTGAAAAATAAATATTAAACATAAAAAAGTGTGATATTACCCTTTTAAGATAACATTACTTAAATTGAAAGAGTTAAGATCAGTTTTTGTATATATAGCTTTATGTTAGAAATTAACATTTCTTATTGAATGTCAGTATTTGCCTCCTTTATATTATCTGCATGTCTGTAAATTGGCAAAAAAAAAAAAAAAAACATTATCTGGAAAAACAATAAATAATAAATGTAAAATAAATTATGATATGACCCCTTGAAGATAACATAACCCAGTTTGCAACACTCAAATTATCAAGTTAATATATATATGTATAAATAATTTATTCATATGAGTTTATTTATATAAACATTAAAAATATAAATATGCATTTATATAAATATAATATATATATATGTTTTTATTTAAATTATCATTTTAATTATTTATATATATATATATATATATAATATATATATAATATATTATATATTATATAATATATATATATATATATATATAAATATATATATTTTTTTTTTTTTGTATATACATTTTTTTTTTTTTTTAAATGTTTGAAATGAAATGTGTCTGAAATATATATATTTTTTTAATAGCAAAATTTGCCTCCTGGAATTTTTTTTCTGGTCATTTTATGCTTTATATTTGTTACAACGTGTTTGTAAATTATAAAATTATATAATATTATCTTGGAAAAATAATAAATGTAAAAAAAAGTGTGATGTGACCCCTTTAAGATGACTAATTATGCAGTTTGAGACAGTCAATTATATTCAGTTTTATATATGTTGTCTTGTGTTATGCAACAACAGTGTCTTATTAACTACATAGTGTCATAGTGTAAACTAACTAAACTTCTATAAAATCTGGGAAAAATACATAACAAATGTAAAAAAGGAAAGATCTTAGACATCAGGCTGAGCTCGGAGCCCATTATTCTTCTCTAAATGCATGTGCTGTAATCTATTCTTATCCACAGCAAACCCCTTTCCTCCATTGAATCATGCGTCTATTAAAACGTCTACAAGCTCATAAACTTGTACATATAATCAGAATTAACGAGAGGGCAGTTAGAGCGTCTCTCCTGAGGAACCGTGTGGTGAAACGCTTTGAGATGGAGCGCTGGTGTCGTCTGTATCCGGAGCGCTGTGTGTCTGAGCTTTACCTCACCAGCTGGAAATGTTCTCGCGGTCGGGTCTCCAGAGCGCTGCGGACGCTTTGATTGAGATACAGGAGAAAAGCAGCGCTGGGAACCAAACACACTTGATGTGTGGCTTCAGCTTTAAACAACGGATGGATAAAAATGCTGATGAATGAGAGTTCATGTGAGTTCATTGATCCAGAACTGAACATGTTAAATCTACAGTAATGTTCTAGAGTTCCGAAGGCTTCAGGAACAAATTAAGTGCATTTATGCTAACGTTCAAAAAGTCTAAGGCTGCATTTATTTGATCAAAAATACAGTAAAATAGTGAAATATTATTATAATTTAAAACAGCTGTTTTCTATGTGAATCTCTGTTAAACTGTAATTTATTTCTGTGATGCACAGCTGTATTTTCAGCATCATTACTCCAGTCTTCAGTGTCACATGATCTTCAGAAATCATTCTAATATGCTGATTTGCTGCTCAAGAAACATTTCTAATTATTACCAATGTTGAAAACAGTTGTGCTGCCAAATATTTTTGTGGAAACCGTGATACTTTTTATTTTTCAGGATTCACAGATGAATAGAAAGTTCAAAAGAACAGCATTTATTTGAAATAGAAATCTACTGTAACATTATAAATGTCTTTACTCACACTTTTGATCAAGCTAGTAGAGAATAATTCACAAAACAGATAGAGTGGTTTAAAGACACATCAGACCAGATCTCAGAGGTTTAGTAACTTGAGAAGGACTTAAACCTTCTCTAGATGAGTTTAACTGTAATGATGCTGAAAATTCAGCTTTGATCAAAAAAATAAATTACATTTTACAATATATCCACACAGAAAGCAGCTATTATAAATTCTAATAATCTTTCACAATATTACTGTTTTTTTTCTGTATTTTTTTATTAAATTAATGCAGCACTGATGAGCAGAAGAGATTCTTCTTACCGACCCGAAACTTTTGACTGCTAGTGTACAGTATGAGAGAGAGAGAGAGAGAGAGAGAGAGAGTGTGTGTGTGAGAGAGAGTGTGTGTGTGTGTGTGTGTGAGAGAGAGAGAGAGAGAGAGAGAGAGAGAGAGAGGAGAGTGTTGTGTGAGAGAGAGAGAGAGAGAGAGAGAGAGAGACGAGAGTGTGAGGAGAGAAGAGAGAGGGAGAGAGAGAGAGCGTGAGATGTGTGTGTGTGTGTGTGTGAGAGAGAGAGAGCGAGCGGGAGTGTGTGAGAGAAGAGAGAGAGGAGAGAGATAGAGCGAGAGAGGGAGAGAGTGTGTGTGTGTAAGAAGGTGAGAGCGTGGGTGTGGTAAGATAGAGAGAGAGAGATAGAGTGTGTGTGGTGTGTGTGTGTGTGTGTGTGTGTGTGTGTGTGTGTGTGTGTGTGTGTGTGAGAGAGAGAGAGAGAGAGAGAGAGAGTGTGTGTGTGTGTGTGTGTGTGTGAGAGTGTGTGAGTGAGTGAGTGAGTGAGAGAGAGAGAGACAGAGAGAGAGAGAGAGAGTGTGTGTGTGTGTGTGTGTGTGAGAGTGTGTGTGTGTGTGTATGTGTGTGTGTTTGAGAGTGAGAGAGAGAGAGAGACAGAGTGTGTGTGGTGTGTGTGTGTGTGTGTGTGTGTGTGTGTGTGTGTGTGTGAGAGAGAACGTGTGTGAGTGAGAGAGAGAGCATGTGTGTGTGTTTGTGTGTGTGTGTGTGTGTGTGTGTGAGAGAGAGAGAGAGAGAGAGAGAGAGAGAGAGTGAGAGACTCTGATATGAGTGAAGCACTGGAGCGTTACGAATGTTTCCAGCTGGTCCGGCCGGGGTTTCCCTGGAGAACACAGTGTTGCGTTATGATCTGCAAAAAGAAACACGGCCGAACATTCTTACAAATAAAGCTTTTTCACTGGCATCGATGGTTTCGTGAAGAACTTCATTTCCGAGGTTTTAGTGCTCAGATTCTCCAGCTCTCGGAGGTTTTTCTGATTTCATCTGGCAGCCTCCTGATCGCCGGCCAGAAATGTGTTTGCTGTTATCCAGCCATCAGCTTTATTTGCTCCAAGTGTCATTATGTGAAATCTGAAAATGAATTATAACAGCTGATCTCAGTCCAGCAGTGGCTCTTTCCCACATTCATTAAAGCGCTTTATATCCTCTTATGTTCATCTGTCTGTTTCCGCGCCGCTTCATTCTGCAGTTATTTTTAGCATTGATTTTGAATTGTGATCACGTGATCTAAACATTGTGTAGGAATCTTAAAACCAGGGATCACTGCAGTGTTTCCAAGCAGATACAGACATGTTTGCGTGCATGTTTACTTTTGACATTCATCTCTATACTTCTTTGTGTGAATTAACCCTTTATAAATTCTGTTTCAGTGCTAACATAAACTGATATTACTCAGCTACACGTTGGACAGTTAGTTTCATTAGTTTAAAGGTCATTTAAGTCTTATTTTGCTGGTTATTTACTCACCCGCAGGACAAAAGTAAAGAGGATTTTTAGCTGAAACCGTCCTCCTCGGTGATCCATATAATGCAAGTCAATGGCTACCGTCGCTTTGAGAGCCAAAAAAAGCATATCTAGAGGCAACACAAAATGAATCCCCGTGACTCCTGATGATATATCGAGGTCTTATGAAGAGAAACGATCAGTCTGTGCAAGAAACTGAACATTATTTACAGCCTCAGACAAACATGAAATACGATTCTTTTCTCTGAACCGATTCTTTCGGACAGTTAGATTCAATTAATTGATTCAGTTCACTAGTTCATTTATGTAATCACACAATGACGTCATGTATACGCAATTATATTATTAAAGCACCCAATAATGACGTGAAACGTGGATGTTTTATGTGTCTAAAGCATATAAAGCGAATAAACTCGTCTTCATCAGCTCACTGTTTTACATAAACAATGAGAAACCTTAAAAACGTTAATTTGTCCCCTTCATTCAAGTGTTGGGGTCACACATGCGCAGATCAGCGGCTCATCGGTCTTCGGTCCGAGTCTAACGGTTTCCTCAGTTCAGTGACTGTTGATTCTGAACTGAATCTCTGAATGATTCATTCATCACAGGATCTGATTCGCTGCTGTTTCGGCTCATTTCCAGTCGGAGTGACTGTCAGGTGTCTGAAAGTGAGTTCTGATTCAGTAACTTGTAGATCTGTGCTGCTCGAGACACGAACTGATTCAGTCTGATTCAATGAACTGATTCAACTAGTTCACTAAAAAGAATCAGTTCAAAAGAGTGATTCGTTCGTGAACCGAACATCACTCCGGAGGCTCTGGATCACAGTTAATAATGCTGTAAATAATGTTCAGTTTCTTGCACAGACTGATCGTTTCTCTTCATAAGACCTTGATATATCATCAGAATGATCTTTCAGTGTTGGTTCCTGGAGTACATTTTCAGATTGTATTACTTCAGTGTTTGGGTCTGCATGAGATGAGCTGTGTTTGCTGTGTTTGATCTCATCAGGTTGTGTGAAGGGCTCGTCTCCTCGTCTGGCTCTAGAGAAGAGTCTCGTCTGGCCGTCCAAAGACACACAGTGTGTCCACATGCTGAAACACCTGCATCACGGGGCCCGCATCACTGTCCAGATGCCTCCCAACATCCAGGGACACTGGGTCTCCACCAGGTGAGAGAGAGAGAGAGAGACAGAGAGAGAGAGAGATTCTATGTTTATCAGTTCAACTTTGGTGTGTGTGTGTGTGTGTATTATATATTTACTTTATCTCTACATTAAAAATTAAGGATGTTTACATATTTTTATTTAAGAATTTTGTTAAGAAGATTTTAATTTTAATTTCCCCGAATGAAATATTCCAAAGTAAGTAAAATATATAAACACAAAATCAGTTTCCACTCATTTTAACTTCATGAAAAACAATCAGTCCATTTCTTTAAAGCACAAAGAAAGCCTTATGGGTTTGGAATGAGAGTGAAATATTATTTATTTATATTATATAATAATATATTATTTAAAGTTATTATTTTATATTTATTTTTGTATTATTTTATAATATATTATTAAGTATTATTAAATATTATTATTTTATAAATATTAATTTTTTTATTTAATAAAATAATATCATTATTTTTTGTTTTATAGATCTTATTAAATATTTTTTAATAGTGTTTGATAAAAAAAAATCAGATTTGGTGAATTAATGATGTTTTTGGGGGGAATTATTTCTATTATTAATTATTTTATACAATATTATTTAATAGTATTCTGTTTTATTGTCTTATAAATTGTATTTAATATTAAGTTATTATTTTATAAAATGTTATTTAATATTATTTAATATTATCCTTGTTTATGGTTTTATAAATTGTATTTTATATTTGTATTATTTTATAAAATATTTTTTGGCATTAATTAATATTATCCTTATTTATTGTTTTATAAGTCTTATTTAATATTTTAATAACTTAATATTTGGTGAGTTAATGATTACTGGTTTGTGTTTTGGGGGGAATTATGAATTATTTAATACTTGTAATTATTTTATACAATATTATTTTGTGTTAATAGCATTCTTGTTTATTGTTTTATAAATGTTATTGAATATTTGTATTATTTTATAAATTATTATTTAATACTGTTTAATATCCTTGTTTAATGTTTATAAAATATGATTTAATATTTGTATTATTTTATTTAGAAAATTTGTATTACTTAATATTATCCTTATTTATTGTTTTATTTAATATTTTATCAAAATATTTGGTGAGTTAATGATGACTGATTTGTAAATAGAATCTTTGTATAAATTATTTAATATTTTTAATCATTTTATACAATATTCCTGAATAGTATTCTTATTTATTGTTTTATACATTTTATTTTATATCTTTATTATTTTATAAATTATTATTTAATACTATTTAATATCCTTATTTTTTATTTTATAAAATATTATTTTATATTTTTATTATTTTATAAAAAAAAATTTTGGTATTACTTAATATTATCCTTATTTATTGTTTTATTTAATATTTTATCAAAATATTTGGTGAGTTAATGATGACTGATTTGTGTTTTGGGGTGAATTATTAATTATTTAATATTTTTAATCATTTTATACAATATTATTGAAAAGTATTCTTATTGTTTAATAAATTTTATTTAATATTTTTATTATTTTATAAATTATTATTTAATACTATTTTACATCCTTGTTTTTTTTTTTTTTAATATTATTTATATTTTTATTATTTTTATATATATATATATATATATATTTTGTATTACTTCATATTATCCTTATTTATTGTTTTATTTCATATTGTATCTAAATATTTGGTGAGTTAATGCTGACTGGTTTGTGTTTTGGGGTGAATTATTCCTCGAGGCAGTGTGTGTTGTATGTGACGTGTCTCTGTTGTCTCGTGGCAGCTGTGAGGTTCGTCCCGGTCCGGAGTTCATCACTCGCTCGTACCGCTTCTTTCACAACAACACCTTTCAGGCTCATCAGTTCTACTACACAGACAATCAGTGCACCGCGCCGAGCCACACGCTGCTGATCCGGGGCCGTGTGCGTCTGCGGCAGGCGTCCTGGATCGTCCGAGGCGGCACCGAGGCCGACTATCAGATCCACGGCATGCGTGTGGTGTGTCACTCGGCGTCTGTGGCCCGAGAGCTTTCTCAGCGGCTGAAGCACAGCTGCAGGGATCCGGGCTCCTGGCTGCCGAACGTGAGCTACGAGCTGTGGAGCGACGAGGGCGACTGCGGCTGCATCTGCGCACTGAACGTCTCCATGCACGAGCTGCAGCTGCTGCGGCTGGAGAAGCAGTACCTGCATCACAGTCTGGATCAGCTGCTGGAGGAGCTGTACCTGGGAGACATTCACACCGAAGCGGCGCAGAGGATGCTCTACAGACCCTCCAGCTACCAGCCGGCGCTGCAGAACACGCAGGTGAGAGCATCTGCAGCCACTGTTCTGTGGTGAAGCATCGTGACATTTCATGACATTTTACACTCCTAGAAAAAGTCTTTATTTGCATTGATGGTTCTTAGATTGTCAAAAAGGTTCTTTAGATTATTAAAATGTTCTTAACACCTAAGAAAACAAATCAAAAATGTTTGACTTGAACGCTCAATTCTTCTGTGGCCTTCCTGCGAAAACCCAAGTTTGGAGTCTTTATTTATAAATGTTATTTATTATTTTTTAATATTAATATTATGTATTATTTTATAAATGTTATTTAATATTAGTGTTATTCATTATTGTATAAAATATCTATTATTATTTTTATAATTATTATATTATTTTAAAGTTATTTAATATTAGTAATATTTATTATTATATAAAATATTTAATGTTATTCATAATAATATTTTGGTATTTTTATGATCTCATAAAATATTATTTACAATTATTATTATTTATTATTTTATGAAATATTATTTAATATTTTTATAATTTTATTTAACATTTTAGTAATTTTATTGTGTTTTTGTCATTTTTATTAGTTTTGGTGTTTTGAAATTGTATATACTGTAGGTTTTTATTTATTAGTTTTAGTTATTTTAGTGCTTCAACTTTCATGTACTATTTTTAATATAAGTATTATTTATTATTGTAAAATAAAATTTATTATTATTATTTCATAATCATATTGATAATATTTTGTCATATAAAATATTTAATGTTATTAATTATTATTTTTATAAATATTATTTAATGTTTTTGTTTTATAACATATCATATAATATTATCATTATTTATTCTTTTATGAAATATTATTTTAGATTTTTATTTTATTAAAAAAAATTGTAGTTTTGTTGTGTTTTTGTCATTTTTATTAGTTTGGTGTTTTTAAAATAGTATATTTTGCTAGAGTGTTATTTATATTTATTCATTTTTATAAGAGATTTTTATTTATTAGTTTTATTTAGTTTGTTATTTTAGTACTTCTATTATTTTTAATATTAGAATGATAATTATCAATATTATTAGCATTATATTATTTTATAATTATTTAACATTAGTAATATTTATTATCATGTAAAATATTTAATGTTATTATTATTTTGTAATTTATTTTTTATAATGTTTTTATTATTTTTATAATAAAAATTTAAAATTTTGCTGTGCTTTTGTCATTTTTATTAGTTTTAGTGTTTTCAAATAGTATATACGTACATTTTTATGTATTATTTTTTATTTATTAGTTTTAGTTATTTTAGTATGTCAGCTTTAAATGAAAATGAGGAATCTTGCCTGTGCAGCTAACTGAAATCAAATATATATATTAAAAGAACGTTGTTTCCATCTGTTATGAGTGGATGAGATGAACTTTGAGGTTTAGCAGCTGCTGTGGCTATCGCGGCACGTCTCTGTTTACGTCTCAGACGGACCGAGGCTTTCTCTCGCTCTCCATCAGGATGTGATGTGAAGTGTTTAGCTTTCTGCTCGAACGCTCCTTCATTTGGCAAAGCTTTAAAGGGAGACTCGCAATAATAATGACAGAAGAGAAGACGGCCGGCCTCGCTCTCACCCGACATCAAACACAGCTCCCTCTGGATGAAGTAATGTCGCAGCGCTCGGCTCTGAGTAAATATCACTCCGATATGAGGCTCAGTCTCCTGTTTTCTCTCAGTGAGAGTCAGTGCTGAAGATTAAAGGCCTAGAAAGATGAACTGATGCACAAAAGAACAGATTGTTCTGTGCTTTAGAAGCTGGTTTATTATGAAACAGTGGATGATAATAATATTGATTATAGATGAATGTGGAAAAGTAATTACATTTGTCTTTGTGATCAGAAGTTATGTCTACTCTGTTGAAATCTAGACAGAAGAACTGTGAGTATACAGTTCTGCTACAAGCTGCTAATCACCTTTGAACTCTTCTAACGAGCTGCTGGGGTTCAGATACAGAAGTCTGCAATAATAGCATTTTTAATGTTTTTGAAGGAGTCTCTTCTGCTCAACAAGGCTGCATTTATTTGATCAAAAATACAGTAAAAATGTGAAATATTATTATAATGTAAAACAGCTGTTTTCTGTGTGAATCTCTGTTAAACTGTAATTTACATTATAAATGTTTGTAAATTTAGTCACTTTTGATCAATTTAATGCATCCTTGATGAATAAAAAAATATATATATACATATATTATGATTTGCTGCTCAAGAAACATTTCTGATTATTATCAATGTTGAAAACAGTTGTGCTGCACAATATTTTTGTGGAAATGTGAAACATGACCATTCAAAAGTTTGGTGTGGGATTAAAAAAATTTTTTTTTAAATAAAAAAATGTATGTCACGGATGCATTAAATGTATCAAGAATGACGTTTATAATGTAACAAAAGATTTTTATTTCAAATAAACGCTGTTCTTTTGAACTTTCTATTAATCTGTGAATCCTGAAAAATAAAATGCATCACAGTTTCCACAAAAATATTGTGCAGCACAACTGTGTTCAACATTGATAATAATCAGAAATGTTTCTTGAGCAGCAAATCATCATATTAGAATGATTTCTGAAGATCCATGTGACACTGAAGACTGGAGTAATGATGCCGAAAATACAGCTGCGCATCACAGAAATAAATTACAGTTTAACAGATATTCACACAGAAAACAGTTATTTTAAATTATAATAATATTTCACATTTTTACTGTATTTTTGATCAAAAAAATGCAGCCCTGGAGATGTGCTCAGACTGAGAAATTAAGAAGTTTATCTTTAGACGTCCCAGAGTTTTATCAGAATCAGGATCTCATCTTCTCAGAATCAGGATCTCAGCTGCGTCGTCTGTCGGATCGTCTCGCGCTCGGACGAGTTTCACCCGGCTGTCCTCCCGCCGCGGCCCGAGCTGACGGTGACCCTGAGCGGTCAGTGGGCGTCCCGCCGCTGCGAGGTCCGGCCCGAGGTCCTGTTCCTCACGAGACACTTCATCTTCCACGACGACAACCACACGTGGGAGGGTCACTACTATCACTACTCTGACCCGGCCTGCAGACACCCCACCTTCAGCCTGTTCGCCCGCGGACACTACAGCCGCGGCCCGCGCTCCACACGCGTCATGGGCGGCACCGACTTTGAGTTCAGAGGTCAGAGTTCAACTCGTTTAACTCAGCAAAACTCCTTACAAACACACAGCTTTGTCTTTTTTATTTGTATCACTATGCAACTAACCAATTCATTCATTCATTAAATTAAAGTCTTAAATTGTAATGGTTCTAAACATAAAAAAATCTAAAGTTTAACTGTCCAAAACAATATATCTATTTTATTTATAGAAATACAGTATATATATATATATCTGAAAAAATTGTGTATATCACAATGCAAAAACAATTAAAATAAAATAATAATATATATGTTTATGTATATTTATATATGTACTGGGTGTATATATATGGTATATATATTATATCTATATATATATATATATATATATATATATATATATGTAAATTAATAAATTATTATATTATATATCTTAAATTGAACTTGGTTCTAAACATAAAAAACAGAAACATATATTTATTTATAGGTTATTTATAGATTTTTCTAATATATCATATACTATATATATATATATATATATATATATATATATAATGCAAAAAATGGTTCTAAAACAATTAAATCTTAATACTCAACATGGACTTTATCTTATTAAAAATATTATCTTTTTCTTTAAAAAAATTGTGTATATCACTGGAAAAAGTGATAAAAATAAATAAAAACAAACATAAAAAAAAAACATAAGCTTTATCTTATGTTATATCAATGCAAAAAAAATATTAAAAGCTAAAATCTTATTAGTTCTTAACGTAAAAATTAAAAAATCCTAACATTCTGAAACATAGGCTTAATCATATATATATATATATAAATGAGAAAATTGTGTATATCATAAATTGATACTCTTAAAACCTTAATGTTTTGAAACAACTTCTTTCTCTCTCTCTCTCTCTCTATATATATATATAATTATAAAAATAAAAATAATAATATATATGTTTATGTATATTTATATATATATATGGGTGTGTGTATATATATATATATATATATATATATATATAGGTAAATTAATAAATTATTATAAATTAAATATAATTTAAAATGTACTGGTTCTAAACATAAAAACCATATATTTATTTATAGGTGCGTAATTATAGATTTTTATAAATATTATTTATATATATATATATCTATATATATATATATAGATATATATATATATATATATAATGCACAAAAATGGTTCTAAAACAATTAAATCTTAATACTCGACATGGGACTATCTTATTAAAAATATTGATCTTTTTATAAAAAATAAAAACAAAAATAAAAAACATAAGCTTTATCTTGTTATATCAATGCAAAATATATATATATATATATATATATATATATATATATATATTAAACCCTAAAATCTTAATAGTTCTAAACATAAAAATTCAAAAATCCTAACATTCTGAAACATAGGCTTAATCACATATATATATAAATTAGAAAATTGTGTATATCATAAATTGATACTCTTAAAACCTTAATGTTTTGAAACAACTTCTCTCTCTCTCTCTATATATACAGTATATAATTATAAATATTTAGCTAATTGTGTGTGTTTGTTCTTGCAGTGAGTCACATGCGCGTGACGCCGATGGATCTGGCGACCGTGTCTCTGCTGAACGTGTTTAAAGGGAACAGCTGCGGTGCTCAGGGCTCGTGGCAGGTGGGCGTGGAGCAGGACGTGACTCCGACCAATGGCTGCGCAGCGCTGGGGCTCCGCCTCCCGCACACCGAGTATGAGCTCTTCCGCTTGGAGCGCGACGCTGCCGGCCGACTCCTGCTGTTCAACGGCCAGCGGCCCAGCGACGGCTCCAGCCCTGACCGGCCCGACAGACGGCCCACGTCCTACCAGACCCCGCTGGTGCAGTGCTCCGCTGGGGGTCAGAGGTCAGAGGTCAGCGCCGCGCAGCGCCTCAGCAACGGCGGCCGGCCCCGTTACCACGGCGACCTGGCGACAGCAGCGGCAGCTGTGCTCTGGAGTTTGGCGTTTATGGGTTTCTTGGGCTGAGAGACGTAAAATCAAACAGATGTTTGTGACCCAGAATGCACTTGACGGGACGAGACGAATGAAAACTGCTGCACAACAGGAACCGCACTTTACTAGAAGCCCCGCGCTTTCACTCCTGACGGGACTTCACATCCTAAAACACATCTGCAAATGAGTTGCAAAGGGAAAAATCTCCCAAAAAACAGATTCTGTCATTATTTATTCATTTTTAATACGACGATGTAGGATCAAATCTGATTTTTCCAAATGTGGCTCCTGGACTGTCAAACTCCAGAAAGAGTCATCAAATGTGTTGCTTTGTTTCCTTAAATGTTTGACAGAAAATGAAAAGCTTAGATGACAAAATGATGACAGAACTTTCCTTTCTGGGTGTTTTTCCCTCTCTGAGTGAGACGTGGATGTTCATATCAGGAGTATTTTATACACGAGTGAACGTTTTAAGGGCTGCATGGAAGGAAAGGGAAATATTGTAACTGTAGATCATCACTGCTGACTTCCACAACCTTTGGTACTTAAGTTTCAAAAGTCCTGAATCACAACGTGAAAAAAATTCAAGCTGGGGAAAAAAAAATTGTGTCTTCGATCCTTCCTGAGCCCAAGGCCAAAGATTTTGTTTTCTGAGATTGTTTTTTTTCTCTCCAAAAAAAAAAAAAAAAAAAAAAACTCACATTTTTTTCTCATCCAAAAGTTTTTTTATCTCATCGAAAAAAAAAAAAAAAAAAAAAAAATCTTGACGAAAAACTTTTTTTTTTATTATCAAAAAACTACTAAAAAAAGAATTCTCATCAGAATTTTTTTTTGATCTCATCCAGACATTTTTTAAATGTCAACAAAAAAACTTTTTTTTTTTTATTTCTTCAAAAAAAATGTATTCTCATCCAAAAAAAAAAACTATTTCCTTCAACAATCATCCCTTAAGAATTTGATCTCATAATTTTTTTCTATCAAAAAAAAAAAAAAAAAATCACATTCAAAAAAATTGGATCTTAACAAAAAACATTTTTCTGATCCAAAAAATCCCCAAACAAAATTTTTATATCTCATTCCAATTTTTTCTCATCAAAAAACTATTTTTTTTTTTAAAGAGTAACTGATCTTAGGACTTGAGCTCGGGGAGCATCTGAGACACTGATCGTCTTCTCTTGACGTCGTGGATCAGCTCTTCTGTGTTTTTAGGAAGGTTTGAGATCAGAGGGAGTTTCTGACCGACGCTGTTCATCTCTGACCCTTCAGAAATATACTGACACTGCTTCACTCTCACAGCAATCAGAAACACCAAAATATGATGATAAAGCGGTCAAATGCAGTGAAAGCATTCTATCCACCGGTTTTACTATAAAGATGCTAAACTACACACTGAGACAGAAATGAGACACGCTTCATTATTTACATCTCTAACACTGACAATGATGAAGTCCTGATAACGAAACACTTCAAAACGCAGAGTTTAGTTGAGTTTAGTAGTTCTAACATTGATTGATTTGTTTTCATTGTGTACGCTGATGAACTACAGAGTGTGTTTCAGTCCTGAGAGCGAAACGCTTTATTCTGACACTTTAACTGCACAAACACACTTGTTTAAGAGTTTGGATGTGTTATATCTTCAGATGAACTCAACAGTGTGTGAAGATCCTCTTTTATCAGTCGACAGCGTCCAAACACTGGATCGTACGAAGACGTGTGTTTTAATCAGTACATTCTTTGGAAAAGAGAAGAAGGAGAGAAAAATAAAATAAATCTATGAAACTTGAACGTGATTGTTTGTTTATGAATTTGCTAAAAAAAAAAATAATAATAATAAAACCTTTTTAGAATTTAGAAGTTTAGATTAGTTTGTTTTCAGTCTGCAGTTGAGCTGGGCATTAATTAATTTGACAAAAATTAACTTTTTTTTTAGCCTTTTGACAATACAGAGATTCATATGATTTTTTTCCCTATATACCAATATACAATATATAGTCATAAATAGCAATATTTATCTACACACACACTGCTGTTTTAAAATGTTTGGATTTTTTGCTCATCAAGGCTGCATTTATTTATCTCATCGAAAAAAAAAAATCTTGACAAAAAACTTTTTTTTTCCATCAAAAAACTACTCATTCAAAAAAAAAAAAGAATTCTCATCAGAATTTTTTTTTTGATCTCATCCAGACATTTTTTAAATGTCAACAAAAAACTTTTTTTTTTTTTTTTTTTTTTTTTTTATTTCTTCAAAAAAATTTGTATTCTCATCCAAAAAAAAACTTTTTTTTATCTCAAAAAAAAATTCTTATCCAAAAAAAACTATTTCCTTCAACAATCATCCCTTATCAGGGAAGATTGCATCAAGGCTGCATTTATTTGATCAAAATACAGAAAAAAAACAGTAATATTGT
>NC_056573.1:27607391-27632391 GCF_018340385.1 Cyprinus carpio | reverse complement strand
TAAACGAGATTAACCTGCAGTCTGATGCGTGACGCATGAACATAATATACAAGAAATAAAACAGGTTTGATTCAACCTCCTCGGTTAAGAAATAATTCAGCAAAATAATATAAAATAATATAAAATAATAATATTTATAATAAATTATATATATTTTATTATTTATACATTATATATAATAAATAAATTAAAAAATATATATAATAATAATTTAAATATAATTTAAATATAATTAAAAATAGGTTATATATTATATATAATAAATAAAAAAATATATATATAATATTAATTTAAATAAAATTTAAATATAATTAAAATTAGGTTATATATTATATATAATAAATAAAAAATACATATATATATACATATATAAATATATAATATATATATATATATATATATAACTATATATATATATATATATAAATAAAATTAAAATATAATTAAATAAAATTTGGTTAAATTAAATTAAATGCAATATAAAACACTTTTTTATTTATAAAATAAAATAAAAAAATAAAACTGTGACTATAACAATACTAATCAAAATGCGGACAAACTTGACTGAATAAATAAATAACAGAAATCAGTTTTGTACACAACTATGAATTATTCCAGAGTATTAATTTCTTTACAAAACTAAACTGATTTCACGAGTTGATAAATGTACAAGCAGATCAATAGTTTTAAAAGTTTTAAAACAACAAATATATTATCATTCATATCATTCAATTTAATATTGATAATATCATCTTAACATAATTTACTGTATTATTAAACCTCGATACACCGCTCAGCCCTAATACAGTTATTAGACGTTATTTGCCCACTGTTTGAATAACTGAGGAAATGTAAGCATTATAATTAATAACTTACAATGTTTATAATGTTTAAATACAAATTCAGTCATATTAAGAATATTTTATGACATCCATATGCTACTTATGTCTAAAAAAAAATCGAAATCGACTCACTCTCCAGAAGTAAATAATTAAATAAATTTGCATGATAATAATATCTTAAATCGGCAAATATAGAGCATATAGCTCAACACTAATATTAATATCTATCTTACCAATTAAAATGAATATAGACTTATTAATAATTCATGTTATAAATGTTAAAACAAATTAAATGCTAAAAAAAAAAAAAAAAAAAAAAAAATTTTTTTTTTTTTTAAAGTCTGGAATCACCATGAATTGTAATGATGAATTATTCCCATAATAAGGCCCCGCCCATAATATAACATTAGCAGAACTTTATACACCACAGGTTAGAAAGTATCCCATGATGCACTTGATAAAGTTAGTTAATGAATCAAATATAAGAGCATTCAAACTGCAGGAAGAGGGACTTTTATTTTGACAGCACAATGCCACAAACTTCTGCAAATCCAGCTGTGATTTCATAATGCATATAGGCCTGTCTCTAAGATATCAGTCGACCACCAGCTTAATTCATGTAGTACAGGTTCATCTACAGTTCAGAATTAACATGAAAATGCTCATCAAACAGGACAGCAGCAGCATCTCTCGATCGAATCCCGCTCCAGCTCTTCTTCTGGAGCAGATGAAACCAGATGATGTGAATTATGCCTCAAAGCCAGGATCTTATGACCGTGCATGTCACATATTAGTGGATTAGAGGAGTCCTGCAGGATCAGAACAGCAGATGCTCAGCCGGGGAAATTAAGCTCTGCTGGACTTGTGAGAAGAAGGGGATTGTTGTGAGAGACACGAGAACGCGGATCACATCAGATAACGTTAGAGAGCCTCGGAGGGAATCACTGTATGGAAACATCCAGAGAGAAATCTAATCAGCAGAAAAACAGCGTGTCTTCAGGTCAAGCATATACATATATAACCCTTCACGAACCCTGAGCTCAGACTACAAACTCTGATAGCTCTAGTGAAATATTAGAGGAAAACTGGGACATTATCAACTGGAAATAAATTATTTCTAATATCATCATTTAGGTTTTAACAGAAGCTAATAAAAATGACAGACAATCAGTAAAAACTAAAGTTAAAATAAATAAAGTAATTCAAAATCATTTAAAAATCTATTACAGTATACTTAAATAACAGTAAGATAAATTTAAAAAATACATAGTATATAAATAATTGAACTAATAACTGAAATAGAATAAATATTAATATTTAGTCTTAAAAAGACTTAAATCTGGTGTTTGTTTACAGAAGGCACTTGGCAGATTATTGCTGAAGAGATTTTTTTTTTTAAGTTAAACTAAAAAAGGTTAAAGTTTATTTTTATGAAAAATGCACAAAAATTTAATTTTTTAAATTCATATGAAATATATATTTTCCAAAACGTGTTTTACTCTAAAAATGCATGAAAATCAAAGCCACAAATCTAAATAAGTTGTGTTCCAAATTTTAAGTTGATATCTCAAAAACCAGCTTTCGGTAAGGTTTTGTTTGGGTGCAGTAACAAATGTTTCCACTAGATGGCATTCGCCTCCCATTCATTTCCAATTAAGTCAAAATTTAAAAAAAATAAATACATAAAATAATAATAAAAATAAAAGCAACATTTTTCAGGCAGAAATAACCAAACAGCACCTAAAGGGTTAAAAGCAGACTATGCTGTGGTTGCTTAGCGATATATATTGTCTACGATTACATCGCAATTGTGGTTTAAACAATATGCATTTTACATTTAGTGCTTTCAAACGATTAATCACGATGAATGCATATATTTAAGAAAAATATGTTTTGTTTATATATAAAATATTTACATATAAATTATATTTGAATATGTGTATATACATAATAAATATACAATACGCACGCTTATATTTTGTAAACAAAAACTTTTATTTTGGATGCGATTAAATCTCAATTAAGCATTTTTGAGTATATCGCAAAAACTAAAGATACTGCGCGACTGCATTTCACTGCGTGATTTATTCTATTAAAATACATTTAGAAATTCCCACAAAATTTAAAATAAAGGAACAAATATGCCACGTATGACTGTTATGTGTCTTTTAGATTTATATCATCTGATATAGTTAATTAGGGATGCACCGGTTGACCGGCCATAAATCGGAACCGCCCGGTTTTTGCTTAAAATACGCGATCGGCAATCGGCCGGTTTTTGGTATTTTTTTCGGCCAATTTTTTCGGAAGTGCGCCTGCGTGCACAGACTACATTGTAATCATTCGCTATCATGTCATTTGTGTGGAACTGTTTCGGAATCTGTGCGCAGGACACGGGCAGCCGTTCAGCACTGGAAGTGCAGAGCTACATGTCTGAGGCACAGATAGCAGGAAGCGCAAAAGAAGCACAAAATAAGAGCCCCTTTCCTGCTACGGACTAAACTGTGACAAAACTGAAATGCGTTTTTTTTTTTTTTTTTTTTTGTAAAGTAGAACTTGCACACACGTTTGAAAAGCCAGAAGTAAACGTCATTTCTGTATAAGATGATTATTTTTTTATTTAACCTTAAAATTACATTGACTTAATTTGATTTAAAATTCACCTGCTGTGCACACTGAAAAAAAAGTGTTTCATTTATCCAATTAAAATTTTTTAGGGTATTGATTCACATCGATTTTTTTTTTTACTTAAGCCAATAGTTATTTATTTTTCATTGGCTCAAGTAAAAAAATACAGATGTGAATCATTACCCTATTTTTTTTTTTTTTTTTTTAATTGGACGAAGGAAACACTTTTGCATCTTTGTTTTATTCGCACCAACATGAATTTAACATTTTGGAATAATTTATTTATATAGCATACCTGGTAAAGACCTTTTTTTTTTTATTTAAAACCAAATGTAAAAACTAAAACAAATACTAAATGCTGATTAAGAAACATCTTCTTGAATGGGTGTTGATTGTGTTGTTTGGATTGTAGAACTATGCAGTTGTTGCCTTTAATTTCACATGGTTACAGTTAATCTTTTAATTTAAGGCCAGTTCTATGTAGTTTCAACCCAATTCAAAAACAAAAGCTAAATGCTGATGTCTGTACCATCTATGTTTGTATTGAATGTAGGCTACTTACTGTGCAGTCACTGCCGTTAATTTGGTTAAGATGGTTTAAGATGGTTACGGTTATTGTTTTCAAAAGCCAAAAACCAGTTTGGCCTATTAAATACCAAATAAACATCTTGTTTATGTATATTTTCCTTCTTTCTTGTTTGTTGCTTAAAGAAAAAAAAAAAAATCGGAAATCGGTATCGGCCATAAAAAAATCATGATCGGTGCATCCCTATAGTTAATATCACAAGAGTGACGCTTTTCTCCAAACATCAGCACAAATGTGATACTGATTTGATGAACAGTTCAATAAACAAAAGTTAATATTACATGACTTACATTTTAGACACAAGTTCCTGTTTTTGATCCGTTTCAACAACGAAAATAGTATCAACCAAAGCCACAGCAGAACAGTTCTGCGTCTCTGAGAAACACACAGCAGTATTTCTCCCAAGGATTCTTTACCCATTTCAGTTTTGGTTCCTTGCCACTGCCGCCTCGCTTCGATGGGGACTACAAGAAGAGAACTGAACTGAATCAACAACGAGCTGACTTTAACTGCTAAACTGACCGTTTTCAGCACACGTCTTTCCTGTCTGACATCGTAAAGCTGCTTTGACACAATCTGTATTGTATTAAGCACCTATAGAAATAAAGGTGACTTGAACGAATCAGTTGAATGAAACACTCAATGAATCATGCTCTCTGCATGAGTGAGTCATTGATTCATTCATTCAAATGATTCGTTCAGATGGCTGATTCATACAAGTCAAGTCTTCACCTTTATTGATCTGCCGCCACCTACTGGCGATTTGAGGTTTATATTTAACCCTTTAACTGTCACCCCCCATTTTTTAAATTAGGCATTAAAGTGCACTATCCAAACTTAAATTGTTGTAATTTATGAACACTTTGGAATATAAACCTAAGGTTGGTCTCTTTTTAAAGAAGAATTATTCATTAGCAGATTTTGGCAAAAGTGGAATTTTATCAAAAAGTTATGTAAGTTTAAATGTACTGTAAATAAAATGTGCTATATTAATTTTATTTTATTATATATATTTTACATAACAGGTTTTACTCTAAAATTGGTATAAAATGAAAGCCTCGTGTCTAAATGAGTTATGTTCCAAATTTGAAGTTGATATGAAAAAAACTGAGGTTCCTGTGAGATTTTATTTAGGGCGTCATACCACAAACAGCCACTGGGGGCCACCAAAACTCCTTTGAATTTTGCTTAATGAATTTTTCTCTAGATCTCAAAATAACCACCAAATATGGAATCCTGAGACTCAGACCTTTCCAATGATATGTTTGTTGCCAAGATTATAAAAAGTTTTGATTCTAAAAGACCGTAATGCATTTTGTAATACGACACTTGACTCCGCCCACTAAGGGGGAGGAGACCGCCATAAGATGTTAAAGTACCATTTCCATGGTGTCCGATTTCAAAGTGGTTTTCACAGGATGAATCTCGGGCTTCTATGCTTTCAAATGCTTTATAATTTATGATGATTACTAAAAGATTTTACAGAGAAAAAGGCCCTTTTTCCCCAAATCATTTTAAATATCAGTATTAAATTTTTTATTTTTTTTTGTAACTGCATTCGTGTCTTGCATTAAACAGTCTGTGTCTAAACGCCACTTCAGATGCAGATTCTAATGCACTGCAAACACAAATTTAGTTGATACTGATTTAATTTGACTGGTAACAGCCGTATAGCCTCAAATAGTGTCACATTATTTGAATTTATTGATTAAATGTAAAAAATTTGACACAAAAGATGATGCATCCATTTAATAATGTTAGACAAAAAAAATGGCCTTGTAAGGCTAAAAATGCTTATAAAAAGTAAAAAATCAACTTTAACTTAATTGTTATGGTGCCATGCAACCATGATGAGATTAAAGTTCACTGAAACTACAGCAAAAAACACCGAGCGCAGCGCTCCGGAGGAGGAATCCCGTCAGGCCGGCTGTATTTAGCTCAGGGCTCCTCTTCCTGTCACCTCATTTATTTATTGGGTTACAGGCCCATCAGAACATCCACACGAGCCTCTTCCTCTTCCGCAGCCGCTCAGGACCACATGAAACCGCATTAGGACTTGACTGATGCAGTGTTCGAGGCCGGGATATTATTAGGCAGATCAGTTATAGAAAGTATTTGTGTCGTCCCGCAGCATTTGTGACATGAACGCTTCATTATTATTATTATTATAATTTATGAATAACTATTATATCATAGAATTTATTTATTATAGGCTTACAGAATTTATTTCTTAAACCGTGTTATAATGAAATACTAGTACTGAAATCACCATATTAAAAAAAAAAATAAAAGAGACGCATTAAACTGATCAAAAGTGACAGTGAAGACGTTTATAATGTTAGAAAAGATTTCTATTTTAAATAAATGCTATTCTTTTGAACTTTCTGTTCATCTGTGAATCCTGAAAAATAAAATGCATCACAGTTTCCACAAAAATATTGTGCAGCACAACTGTGTTCAACATTGATAATAATCAGAAATGTTTCTTGAACAGCAGATCATCATATTAGAATGATTTCTGAAGATCATGTGACACTGAAGACTGGAGTAATGATGCTGAAAATACAGCTGTGCATCACAGAAATAAATTACACTTTAACAGAGATTCACACAGAAAACAGCTGTTTTAACTTATAATAATATTTCAAAATTTTTACCATATTTTAATCAAATAAAAGCAGCCTTGGCGAACAAAAAAAGACTCTTTCAAAAACCTAAAACAAAAATATCACCGACCACAAACATCTGAACAAGTGTAAATAAATCACAAACTTTGGTACAAGGAAAAAAATTTGAGAAAACTACAAAACTCTCGATGAAAAAAAAATATGAGTGAGTGACGTCACCAAACCATAAACATGACTCACTAGTCCTTTTTAAAGATGCACTCGGTTTCACACAGAAATAAGGTTTTCACACAGAAACGCACCACAGTTTTAAAACAAACAAGAGTTTAAAACGACGTACGACGAGAATAAAGCCAGTCGTGTCAACATCACCCGAAATATCCGAAGACTCATTTCACAACGCACTCAGACCACAAACTGCTGCTTCGGTGTGAAGACAAAAACATGCTCACAAATATAGTAGTAGTAACAAACCAGTGAACTTCAGTGAGTTTTACTAACGAGGAGGCGTCCTGCAGCATACGAGAGCCTCCCAAAAACCTCACAGAGCATCCCACGCCGGTATAAACCATCAGCGCTGGTTACTCATTTAACACAGGAGAGGAATCTGAGAGAACTCTAAACATGCATGTTTACTGATCGTCTACTTCCTGCTGTAATGCATGAATCACTCACACATTCGAGGGTATAAAAACCCTTGCTACGCGTACTGCGTTAAGATAACCGAGACTCTATCATTGCTCTTTTGTTGATTTTGGATAAAAGCGTCTGCTAAATGACTAAATGTAATTGTATGTAATGTAAATACATAATTAGATTAAAATAAGTAAATAATAAATAAAAAATTGAATAAAATAAATATATAAAGATTAAACGATAAATAATTACAGTACTTTATTAAAAAATAATTAAAAAAAATAAAAAATGATTGAAATAAATACAAAAATATGTAAATAGGTTAGTAAACAAACAAAAATAAATAAAATTAGATTAAAACAAATGTGTAAATAAAAAATACAGTACTTTAATTAATTAGTAAATAATAAAGAAGATAAAATAAATAATTAAAAAGTATTTAAATGTGAAATTGCAACATTAAAATAAGTAAATAATAAATAAAAAATTGACTAAATATATAAAGATTAAATAATAATTACAGTACTTTATTAAAAAATAATTTAAAAAAATGATTGAAATAAATACAAAAATATGTAAATAGGTTAGTAAACAAACAAACAAATAAATAGAATTAGATTAAAACAAAGGCGTAAATAAAGAATAAATAAATACAGTACTTTAATTAATAAGTAAATAAAGATAAAATAAATAAAAAGTATTAGATTAAAATAAGTAAATAATATATAAAAAATGGACTAAAATAAATATATAAATAAAGATTAA
The DNA here is from genome assembly GCF_018340385.1 of Cyprinus carpio. NCBI lineage: Eukaryota > Metazoa > Chordata > Actinopteri > Cypriniformes > Cyprinidae > Cyprinus > Cyprinus carpio. The sequence goes on along the minus strand of NC_056573.1, from coordinate 27,624,307 downwards.
ACAATAAATAATTACAGTACTTTATTAAAAAAATATTTTAAAAAATTAAAATGATTGAAATAAATAAAAAATATGTAAATAGGTTAGTAAACAAACAAATAAATAAAATTAGATTAAAACAAATGTGTAAAAAAAAAAAAAACAAAAAACAAAAACATAAATATAAATAAAAAAAAAAATAAAAAATAAAAAAAAAATAAATAAATATGAAATTACAAACATTAGACTAACATAGGTAAATAAAAATAAATCAATAACATTTGATTAAAATAAGTAAACAAATAAATAATAGCTAAATACTTAGTCATTATATGAGTAAGTAAAAAGACTAAAATAATATTATAAATATAAATAAATAAATAAATATAAAGGATAAAAACGTAGTTCCAAATAATATTTTAGATATAGATTGTGTCTTTACGCAAGAAACTACAGAGGTACCTTTTAAATCATTTTAGGATGGGGAAACTTGCACATATATAATATCACTGTGTGATGTCACTGTACTCGGTCCATGTCCTGAAATCAGGGCAGCACCATACAAACAATTATATAATAATTAAAGCTGCAAGCAGCGATGAACGGGCCCTCGCACCCGGGCTCACCGCCAGCGGGTGGCTTTTGTAAAACAGCGAACGGCGAGATATATGCGTTTAATGTGGTAAAATATAAGAGAAATATATCAAAGTCATTTATATGTGCCAATCTTCCAGCTGCCAGCTGGTGGCGCTATGATTATAACTGGATTTCAACATGTACATTTCTTCAGTCCAGCACTTTTATCAAGCATATGAAATTTAGTGCAGATTGAACATGGAATGTTTGAGTTAGTATAAGGCAATGAGGTGTCTTATTGACAACAGGGGTTGCGCTATGAGTATCACTGAATATTGGCCTTTAGATATCTTCAGGCCATGACTCTTTCCAAATATTTGAAGTTTGGTGTAGATTGGACATTGCATAGTTAGTGTAAAATAAGCCATTTTCTGTTGTCAGCAGGTGGCGCTATGATTATAGTGGAATAATGACCTTCAGATGTGTTCAGGACCAAGACTCTTTTTCGAACATGTGAAGTTTGGGGAAGATCGGACATCTTATGCCTGAGTTACAACAACTTCTATTCCCATGGCGAGACATCGAACTTGGTGACGGCGCCATGGCCACACCCTTTAATGAAACCTCAAGATGTTCACAATTTAACATCGCAAAGGCCTTTACATTAGACTGACCAAAAAAAAATTATAAAATGTCATAAAATATCTAGGAGTAGTTTGTTACGGCGTAAAACATGTCACTTCCTGTTTGCCAGCAGGTGGCGCTATAGCGATATCTGAATATTGGCATGTAGATATATTCAGGTCAGGAGTCTTCTCAAACATGTGAAAGTTTGGGGCAGATTGGACAATGTATGTCTGAGTTATAGCAACTTCTTTTCTCATGGCGAAACATCGAAATTTATAAGGCCGCCACAGACACGCCCTTAAACGAAACCTCAAGATCTTCGCAATTTAACATCGCAAAGGCCTTTATATTACACAGACAAAGTTTGGTGTTGATCTGAATAAATCTCTAGGAGGAGTTCGTTAAAGTACAACCCCTCTGGCTGAAAATGGCAAAAAAAACGACACAAATTTTGCAGAGAAAAATTCAAAAATAACTGACTTCCTGTTGGGATTTGAATTTCGTACCAAGAGACTTTTTTGTAGGTATTGGTGTGTTACATGTGTGTACCGATTTTTGTACATGTACGCGAAACGTAGCTCGAGGCGTACTCTGTTGAAAATGTATAGGTGGCGCTATCGAGACATTTTGCCACACCCAATGGAATATTGGCCTTCAGATTTGTTCAGGCCAGGACTCTTATCGAACATGTGAAGTTTGGGCAAGATCGGACATGTTATGCCTGAGTTACAATAACTTTTATTCCCATGGCGAGACATCGAACTTTGTGTGACGGCGCCATGGACACGCCCTTTAACGAAAACTCAAGATCTTCATAATTTAACATCGCACAGGCCTTTAGAATAGAGTGACTGAAAAAAAAAAAATTTATGTCATAAAATTTCTCGGGGTAGGTTTGTTACAGTGTAAAATATGTCACTTCCTGTTGCCAGTAGGTGGCGCTATGACTTTAACTGAATATAGGGCATATCAATCTGTTCAGTGTCAGGAGTCTTATCAAACTTGAGAAGTTTGTGTGGCAGATTGGACATTGTAGTTCTTAGTTATAGCAACTTCATTTTTCATGGCGAATCATCGAAATTCGTCAGGCCGCCACGGACACGCCCGTCAACGAAAACTCAAGATCTTCGCAATTTAAACATCGCAAAGGCCTTTAGATTAGGCATACCAAATTTTGGTGTTGATCTGAATAAATCTCTAGGAGGAGTTCGTTAAAATACAAGGCATGCAAATGACAAAAATGATGCAAAATTTGCTCATAAAATTAAAAATAACCGACTTCCTGTTGGGTTTCGGATATTGCTCCAAGAGTCTTTTTGTGTAGGTACTGATGCTTTACATATGTGTGCCAATTTTCGTGCATGTACGTGAAACACAGCTCGAGGGCTGTTGATTTTTTTACGATAGGTGGCGCTGTCGAGCCATTTTGCCACCCCCTCTTCTGAAACCTATATCAGACGTAAATTTTCACCAGGTCTGACGCGTGTGCAAAGTTTCAGGACTTTTCGAGCATGTTTTAGGCCCTCAAAAACGCGATTCATTTTGGAGAAGAAGAAGAAGAGCCTAAGAAGAAGAAGAAGAAGAAGAAGAATAATAATAATAATAATAATAAACAAAGCAGATACAAGAGGGTCCTCACACCATCGGTGCTCGGGCCCTAAATATACTCTTACATGATAAAGCACGGTGACAGTAACAGGATTAGTGATTGTTTCAGATTTATACCATGGTAATGCGATTCTTTCACTTCTTCATCAGGTAGTACCTCACAAAAATCTGTTAGTTTACTTTAGTAAACGTGTTTAAAGTACCATAGTAAAAAATAATGCCATGCTACAGTCACAGGATTTTATTGTAAATGTTTGTTTCTTTATTGAAACGCATCCACGTAAGCACGGGACACGTTCATTTCTATTTTACCCCGGGATAGTGACCTGGCAGTGCTGCACAGCCTTGCCAATCAAACCCCAACCGACACCCGCTCCGCTTCGCCGCAGTGCCGCCGATGAGCGGCGTGCCGTGTGCCGGGAACTCGCGAACAGGAGCGGCCGCCTGTCAGTAAACTCGAGCCCGGGGATCCGGCGCGGCCCGCGCTCCCTTCCTGCACTTAACCCGCTTACACTTCACCGAAACACGGCGACCGTCCGCGTGCCTCACTTACCTCTGAACCTCAGGTCGGTGGGGGGATCTAGGATAAGGACCTGCTCCAGTTTGGACATGTTTTTGGCCGGCGAGGTGACGCTTAGTCTCGGGGAGCAGCTGAGCGCGGCGCGGTCGATCCGAAACCCTTCCACTGAGTCACTGAGCGCGCGGCGCGTCCCCGCAACACACGAACGCGCAGGCCCGTCTGATCGAGCTCGCGGTAAACTCAATTTATTATGTCTTTATTGGTAAATAAATCCAATCTATGCTGTAATCTCGGCCGCGTGGATACTGTACCCAAAACATTCTTACAGTTTAACGTTTGGAGCTCTGTAAATGTTTCTAAAATGACTTAATATGTGGTCAAATTTGCTTATTATAGAGCAGGAGTTTTACTTTTTTTATATATATATATCAAGGGCGCACAAAAATACAGAGCTTAAAGGTCGCTTTGAATAAAAATAATAATAATAATAATAATATCAATAAATGTAAAGCTCGAGTCTAACTGTGATATAAGTATATGAAAAATACTGGCACAAAGATAACATGCCTAAAATATAGAAAATATCTAATATTTCTTAACAAAATTATATATATGTAATTATGCATGACGGGACTTTTGTTTGCGAAATTGTTTGCGTGTCATCACGTCGCTCTTACGTCATTACGTCATCAGTAGCCAAAAACTTAATTACAATAAAATCATCTGATCATTTTTTATTCTCTTTTTTAATAAAAAAAAACATTTGCTTCTTTTATCAGCCAAAAAACACATATAATAATAATAATAAAAGCAACTGATATTTATTAACCCTTTCATTATTTTTCATTTGATTTTGTTATAAGCAAAAAAAAGCACAAACTTTATTTTTATTATAATAAAGACATCTGATAATTTAATATTATTATTATGTTTTGTTTGCTTTTGCGATCAGCCAAAAAACACAAAAAATTACCTTTATAATATTAAAAACATCTGATCATTTTTTATTCTTTTTTTGTTAGTTTGCTTTCTAATTTCAGCCCCCCAAAAAAAGATAATAATAAAAGGATCTGATCATTTTGTAAAAGAAAAAAATTTATTTGCTTCTGCGGAAAAACAGAGAAAATATAATAAAGTATATATTAATATATTATATACTCAATAATAAAAGTATATGTTTTTTAAATATTTGCTCTTTAACAGCCAAAAATGCAAAAAAATAAAAATAAAAATAAAAAACTTAATAATAAAAGCATCTGATAATGTATTATTTTTATTTCTCACAAAAAACGTTTTCAAAATATAAATATATTAATAAAAACTATATTATCCTGATGCTAAAATAACATTGAACAAAGGCTAATTAAAAATACAAAAACATACAACGAAACAACTAAAACTTTAACTAATATTATATATTATTTAAATTATATCTGAAATTGTTATATATTAAAATTAAAATGGAAAATATAAAAATAAAAACTGATTCAAAATATTAATAAAAAACTATATTATCCTGATACTAAAATAACATAGAAGATTGCTTAATAAAAATGACAAAAACATACAAAGAAATTACTAAAACTTAGACTTAAAGTATATATTATTTGAATTATATTTTAAATGATTATTATATATTAAAATTAAAAGGGAAAATCTAAAAAATAAAAACAAATTCTAAATATTAATAAAAACTATTCTTGTATCTCGATACTAAAATAACATTGAACATTGCTTAATAAAAATGACTAAAACAAACAAACTTAAACTAAAATGGAAAATGGAAAACAATTTCCCAATTTTAATAAAAGTATATTAAAATAACACTGAATAATATGAAATACAAAAAAAAAAAAAAAAAACAGCTGAGGATAATGAAAGTGAGAAAAACACTCATCAAAATTACTAAAACTTTAAAATTACAATGAAAAAAGAAGTATAACTACAGTAGTGTCTTCATACTAAAATCACACTGAATGGTGAAGTGAATGATTTCAGCACCAAACTACTGCTGCAGTGTACAGCAGATAACACACTGTTTGTTTGTGCACACTGTCTCTGCTCCCTGTAAGCAGTTGGCAGTGTGCAGTAGGATTATCTGAACACCAGTTTAACCAGCAGCTTGATTTCCCATCATGCATTTCACTGCAGTGAGCCTCTCTTCCTGTGATGTGTACTGGGACACAGAGCCAGCAGAGGGAGACGCGTCACACAGCTGCTCCATCACACACTCCTCATCTCACCATCATGCCTACTGTGTGCAGTTTGTGAAATGATGTCAAAACATGGAACCATGCATCCCACAATGCATTGCGCAATAGAGTTGAACTTCCATTTCCAGTGTGTCAAATGAAGCAGAAGTACCACGAGTGCGACTGGTTACTTGATCAAATGCATCATTTTTAAGTTTATTGCATGCCGCTCACTAGGGCTGAATAAAACTGATATTGCAATATTTTTATTGTTTTTCTGTGATTATATATTGTGATATTCTAACAGATAATGAATAGCTCTTTATTTGGAAAGAATTAATAAACCTCAAATAAATGGGGTGAAAATATTTTTTATATAAAATGTATTCTATTTAGAAAATTACACACACACACACACACACACACACACACACACACACATATATATAATATTTTTTTTTCCTATGGCAAAAAAAAATCTAAAGCTTAAATATTAAACTAAGATTTTTTTTTTGTTTTTTTGTGTACCATCTTTTTATTTTTATAGAGATTATTATAAAAATTATTAAAATAAGAAATATATTGTAATAATGCTATTCTACTGTAAAATAAAAATGAGCATTTAATAAAAATAATAGAAAACTAATATAATTACATTAATAATTGTAACAAAAATTACAGCACCAATATTTACATCTTAATTTTTTCATATTCAAACGTTAAACCATCAAGCTTTTATTTTGGTGGTTTTCCATCAAATAAATAAACTCACAGTACATTTACTTATTTAATTAAATCACAGCCTTTATTATTTGATAATCACTGTATTTTGAAATCGATGCATAATAACACTTCCTCCAGTGAAAAAGTGTTCTGGTGTGAATCAGGAGAGAAATCTGCACAGATCAAGCAGCGTTTAAACAGCTCTAAACAAATATGTGTCTGGATTTTGATGTGAGAGACAACACCAGAACACTTTTTCACTGGAGGAAGTGTTATTATGGATTATAGACTCTATGTATTTGAGTTAAAATCATCTTAATGCTGGATGTGTTTCATCTTTTGTCTTCTCCAGATGTTAACTGATGGACTGGAGTGCTGTGTATTATTGTGATGTTTTTATCAGCTGTTTGGACTCTCATTCTGACGGCACCCATTCACTGCAGAGCATCCATTGCTGAGACACTGATGCAGTGCTACAACTTATATTCTTCCAGTTAATATGAGCTCATGACAGAGCTGTTTTAGATCGAGTGAAGCATGTTACACTGTCAACTTCCCGAAGTAATGTGCTGTTGTCTGTGCATGAGTTGAACGGCTCATGTTCTGATCAAAGTGTGTTTTATAATCTCTCTCCTCTCAGTCTCCAGTGAAAGCTCAGCTCTGGTTCGATCAGTTCGCACGGCACATTTGTGCCAAATGTGGTCTGACAAACTTCATAAAGCGACGGAAGGAAGATGTTCAGTGATATTCTGCAGTAAACAAACTCTAATCGATTAGAAAGTGAGGACTTTTCATTGAATCACCTTTGAAGTTGCATTCTATAAATAAAAACTTAAAAAATGCTACAGTTGTGTCTCTCTGCACACAGTGTGCTTTTGACTTGACTCTCCATGTCTAGTGTGGAAAATAAACCTTCGGAAGCTTATTTCTGCTACAGAATTAAAAAATAAGTAAAAAAGGTAATAGCTACTTTATATCTCACAGTTCTGAGTTTTTGTTTTTTTCTGAAATGCAAGTTCATATCTCTAATTTCTTGAGTTTATTCTTTGCAATTGAGTTTTTACCTTGCGATTCTACATTTATATCTCACAACTCTGAAAAAAAAGGAAATAAGATGAGACATAATTGCGAGAAATTGTGAGATAAGTCACAATTACCTTTTATATTTTTAAAAAACCTTCCATATGAAGCAGAAAAAGTTATTTTGGTAAGTGAAGAATGTTTATTGAATCACCTTCAGAGTTGCATTTCATAAATACACGCTTCCCAGCGGCGCACAGAGTTGTGTTTGGGGTGAGCTGTAAGTTGTGTGAAAGCATCTTCAGAATGAGGTCAGGTGGATACGGAGCGCAGCTGCGGTCTCCTCTATCTGTGTGGGAGAGAAGAGAGAGGAATCTGATCAGCGGGCGGCGTGACATTCAGCTGATGCAGTCTAAACCAAAGCGCTGATAGAGAGAAGCTCAGATCTGTGAGGACCCTCGTGATGGCAAATCTCAGACTAACTCACTTACTTTTACTGTCTTTTTACTTTTTTTTTACTTTCAGTGTCCTTTTTTACTTTGTCTTTTACATTTTAATCTTCCCCTTTACTTTTGGTTTATTTATGATTTTTTCTTATTTAATATTTTACTTTTTACACCTACTATTTAATGACACCTACTTTCTAATTCCATTTATTTTCACTTTCTTTTAATTTTACTTTCTTTTAATTTTTTTAAAGCTTTTTTTTGTACTTGTTTCACTTTTTAATGTTATACTTTTAGCATCTTTTGTTTTTCACTTTAACATTTTAATGTTTTTAGTCTTTCATTTTCTGCATCTTTTAGTTTTTTTCTTTCACTTTTTGTCTATTTTTCTTTCTTTTTAACTTTCAGCATTTTTTAACTTTTTGTTGTCCTTTTAATCTTTTACTGTCTTTAACTTTTTTAACTTTCAGTGTCTTTTTTTTACTTTGTCTTTCAGTTTTAAATCTTTCACTTTTAGGATCTTTTGTTTTTTAATTTAACATTTTAAGGTCCTTTACTTTTTAATTGTCCTCTTTCTGCATTTTTTTTACTTTCACTTTTTTGTCTTTTATTTTTTTAATTTTTCACTTTCAGCATTTTTTCCTTTACTGTTAATCTTTTATTTTCAATCTCTTTAAGTTTTAATTTTTTTACTTTCAGTGTCTTTTTTTATAAAGTTTTGGTATCTTTTATTTTTAACCCCTACTTTTTAATGTCCTTTAGTTTCGAACTTTTTCTGTCTTTTAATTTTTTACTTTATAAATCTCACTAAATTTTTTTTAAATCTTAACCTTTTTTTCCTTTTTTCCCCTTTTAATGTCCTTTACTTTTAATCTTTTAAACTTTCAGTATCTTTTACTTTTTTGTCATTTACTTTTCAATCTTTGCCTCTCAGCTGCTTACTTTTTGACTTTTGTCCGTTACTTTTTTACTTTGAGGACACAGTGAGGACAGAGTTGTTTGTAATAACCATAACGCAGAACACTTTAGTAACCAGCTATGAAACCTTAGCATCATTGTGGTGAGTTTTGCACAAGCCAATAACACTCAGAAGAGTTAATATAGATGCTAATTATGTGCAACTTCACGCTCGGTCGTAGAAATGTGTCGTTTGGAGGGGTTTCTGGTTAAAGCACACTGGTTCGTGTGTCGTTTGGAGGGGTTTCTGGTTAAAGCACACTGGTTCGGGTGAGTTTGTCGTCGGAGGCCTGTATGGTGCCGGTCATCAGGAGTGATTTTCCCAGAGGGCCGCAGTGATAGGGATTTCCTGAGCACTCATTAGTGAGCTGTTGATGGAGGACGAGGCTAATGATGGATCAGCAGCTGTGAACGAGCTTCAGCAGAGTCACTCCAGCTGGACTCGGTCACTTACACCATCACCGCTCACTACAGCTTCATTAATATTCAAACACCAGTGTTTGTGTGAGTAAAGTGTGCTTCCCATTGTTTACTATTCACCAGAGACAAGAACGTCCTTCAGCTGCGCTCACAACAGCAAGATAACTTATCTTAGTGCTTCTTGTTTCATTAACAGTTTTTTTTCCTTTTATTTTGTTGTGCACTGAAGACGTTTTGTGACCTTTTCCTTCTCCCCAAATAACCTCATGGATTAGAGTTTTGACCTGAAGTCACTGCGCTTTTAGTTTTTTCGTAAAGTTAGACTAGACCCAAGAAAAAGTCCTTTTATTTTTTATTTTTTATAATAAAAATTATATTGGTATTTGACTAATCTGTAGATACAATATATTTGTAATCTGTAATAAGAAATAACAATGTGTCATGTTTTATCATGTAGCCTCTGACAGCTACTGATTGTAACACTCCACCGATCTTCTGTTGCTATGGTTACCGATTCTCGTTACTGGTAAGTGAAGATAAGCGTTCTAACTCCATATATTATTTTTGCATGATTACTGAAACATAACCTTTATATGTCTAGCTCTGCACACGTAGGTCTGCAAGAGGTCTGTTAAAGATCTGGAAAGCATCTGCTGTGTACAAACATCTGATAGACGTCTTTAAGATGTCAGTTTTATGTACATTCTAAATCATCTTGAAGACAGCTTATAAACGTCTGCTTGACAACTGATAGGAGACATCCTATAGACGTATCGCAGATGAGCAAACAGTCTAAAAAACACGTCTTGCAGATGTAATGCAGACGTCAAATAGACGTCTCCGTGATGTACGTGTGCTATCAGGGTATGTATTTAATAAAGAAAACGATGAGAACGACATATTTAACCGAACACATGGATAGTTACTGGTGATGGATCTGCAGAGGCTCTGCTGTGGACCTGATCTTATTCCGGGAGAAGATGTCGTTTGGGACCGTTCCAGCTGTTTGTTTTGACTCAGATGACCCTCCAGACCTCCTGAGTTCACACTCTGCTCAGATTTCTTGAGTACTTGAGTGTTTTGTTGGTGGTTATGATCTTTAATGTATCTCTCATTCCTCCACCCAGAGGTATCGGGCTGCTTCTTATCTGCGTGTGAGACGTTCTCTATCTTTATTATGAGAACACGAGGAACAGACAGCTGTCCAATGAGAGATCAGTGCATATCAGCCGTACAAATGCCCACAAGCTCTCTGAAGGCCACCAGGAGCAATTCCACAGCAGAAACATGCCTGACAGTAACAAATACACGCGTGTGGGGCACTTCATGTGTGCCTTGGAATTAAACCACACCGTGCTGGTTTGGTCTGGACAGAGGAGACTGAGCCTGGTTTCTCCCAAGGTTTTTTCTCCATTTCTAGATTTTTGGTTCCTTTGGCTTGTTTAGTTGTGGACGCTCGACTGATTGCACAGACACTATTGGACGAGAGCTGAACTGGAGGATGACATCATCATGACTTTAGCTGAAAAATGAGTCTTTGTTATTGACTTCTTGAAAACTGTTTTCTGTTTGATGCTGTAAAGCTGCTTTGACACAATCAGTAAAGCACTATAGAAATAAAGGTGACTTGAGTTGAAGAGTACTGAAGGGGAACTGGGCTGATATCGCAGGCGGCGAGATTTAGGATGCTATATCTGAAAATAATAGATTTTAACAGACTTTTATCACAAAATAGAAGAAATGTGTGATAAAAGTCTTTTATTTTCAGAAATTATTTTCAAAAGTAAAAAAAAAAAAAAAAACTACTGCAGGCCTGGTTATAAATTTAGAGAATGCAAAAATACATATATATATATATATATATATATAATATATATATATATATCTATATATATATATATATATATATAATATATATATATATATATATATATATATTATAAATAATATAAAAAAGTATAAATAATTGTATTGTTTTTTTATAGAATCTTTTCGTCATATTTATATATAAATAAGCCATTTTTTTTTTATATATATATATATATGTATATATATATATATATATATATATATAGTTTTTAGAAATCATTTTGTTTTTATTGTGCATGAACACAAACAAATCACAAATAAGATAATATTTACAGAAGTTCTGAAATGTTTCTCCAGAGAAAGAGTAATCTCACACAAATCTCTCACACGAGTCTCTCCTAGAGTTTTGAAGAAGATCTCATGTCTCAAACTGTGCTCAGGTCAGATACCAAAAATGCATCTAATCAAAATCTCTAATATTTCTCATCAAATTCTCTGAGGTGCAATCCACATTAATTTAATAGCTCTTGCTGTATGAAATCTGTTGACAGATTTTATTTTTTATTTTTTTGACACTATTAAAGCCTCTCCATCTCTATTAAGTCTCGTGATCTGATCACAGGTCATGAAATGACAAACCCAGACCCGCCACGCGTGCATTAATGCGCTCTGCATCCGAAGGCCATTTCCTGCGAGGCGCGTTCGCGGCACACACTCGACTCGAGCGCGTCTCCGCGCGTCACTCACAGGAAGCCTGATCTCTCACATAGAGACTCTCGCGTCCGCGTCCGCGCTCAGACGCACAATGGAAGGATGCGCGTGTTATTGCAGCTCCGCTGCTCACGATGATGGACAGCTAGAGGCTCATTTCTGCTAAATCTGGACTAATCAGCCTGCCATCGACACCTCTGAGAAGTTACATATTTGTCTGAGTTTGAAAGCCCCACATTTATTCTTAAAGATATCCAGCACGCGTTTTGAATAATGTTTTCAAGAGTCATTTATTTTACGTTTAGAAATTTTTTTTGAAGTAGAAAGACTCAGTATTTTCTTACTCATAACAACATACCCCAGTAATCTTTATTTTATTAACAAATTCGAAAAATCAGTTTTTAACTAAAGCTTACCAACAATTGTAAACATCTAGCAAAACTCTCCATCATTCTGCCAAAAGTTTACAGCCCTTCATAATGCACTGACATTGCAGGGTGTTTGATTCATAATTTGGTCAAGTCAGATAGGTTACTAGCATTTGGTCTTCATTTCATTTATTTTCATTTACATTTATGCATTTGACAGACGCTTTTCTTTCAGAGTTACTTACAAATATGGGAACTAAAGCAGTTTTAATAAAATAATGGCAACTTTATAAGACAACTAGATTTATACTTTAATTGCATTTGCCCTTTTTATTTTATTCATTTATTGGTTTATTTTTTTTACAGTTTGTTTTCCAAGTTTTTTCCAATTATGTTGGTTTTATGCATATTTCAGTGCATTATTTTTTTTCAGTGTGTTCTTGTTTGTTTTCTGTAATTAAAATGTATATAGTTTCAGTTTTCCATTTGTTTTTAATGTTTATTCCAGTGAATGATTTTTTTATTATTATTATCATAAATAAAATCCTAATTTATTTTCAAATAAAAAAAAAGTAATTTTAATCTGCAATATATTTAAAAATTTACATTTGGCTCTGAACAAAAAATAAAAACAGGTGCATAACAAAAAAAAAAAAAAACAACAAATAAAAATATTCAGCTAGTTCTCAAAGCAACATTTCTCATTTTCATTTAGTTTAACTTGATGTACTAAATTAACCACACTGAAATAAAATTAATAAAAATTAAACAGACAAATATAAAAATAACATAAACTACTAACAATGACAAAAACACACTTAAAAATTACTAAAACTTTAACTTAAATTAAAATGAAAACACAATATATAAAAATAAAAACTGATTTGCGATATTAATACAAACTATAATAATATCTCCTTCATGATTTGAGGAATCGTTCACGTCAAACGCTGCACTGTTAGAGGTCTGAACGCATCTCGTACTAGAGATAATTGACTTCATACACCAGAATGCCATTAAGGGAATATTAAACTAATGCACAGCAACATTTGCCCCGAGTTTACACATAAAAGAGCTGACGTCAGCGTCCTGTAATGAAAAAGCCATGGCGCCCACCTAAAGCCCAATATTCCCTCACTTCTGCTGAATCAAAACACCAGGATAGGCTTTCATGCAGGAACGGCACGCTGGCTGACCTCATGACGTGAAGAGCGAGAGCCTTTGTGTTCTCCAACCGGACGGAAATTTGATTAGTAACCTTGAGAACGTGACAAAGAGGTCACAATAGTCCTCATAATCAGAGACGACGGCTGAACGTGCATCAGAGATAAGACACATAGGGCTCAAAACAGTGCTCTTCACAGATTTTCTTCTATAGCTCGACTGGCGTGAGCAGCGGCAAGGTCATCAATGAGTCACTGAAACCATTATTGGTCCTTTAAATGGTGCATATGTTTGTGGGCTTGCTTTGGAAGAAATATCATGCAATCTATGACATTAATCGTCATGTTTTTGCACATCATAGACTGCTTTAACAGGGTTTCTGCGGGCCTTCAAAGTCATAATTCCTCAAATGAAGGTCTTAAATCAGAGCAGAAAGTCAAAGCATTAAATGTTGCATGAACTGTAGAAAACGAGCATCTTGTTTTATAATTGTGTCTTGTTTTCAAGTATCTGAATATCTTAATTTTAATTTTAATGCATTTACTGGAGATGCAAAATGACTTGTCTTTTGAGAAATTTGAGTGAGTTTATGATTAAAACAAGAACGAATTTCAGTCGATGAGATATGAAAACTTGTTTTCCCTTTGAATTAGCTTGATTTTTCGATACACGTTGGCAGATATTTGTTCTTATTTTAATCATAAACTATCTTTAGACATTTGCACTGGAAAACAAGATAAAAATACAGATGAAGAGCATCACTTGTGTGATAAGAAGGTACAGTAAAAGATATTTATTTACATATTCTAGTTAAGTGAAAAAAAAGTGAAAGTCGTGACATTTGTCAAGTATGGTTACCCATACTCGAAATTGGTGCTCTGCATTTAACCCATCCAAGTGCACACACAGCAGTGAGAAGTGAACACACCGTGAACACACACCCGGAGCAGTGGGCAGCTATATATCCAGCGCCCGGGGAGCAACTGGGGGTTCAGTGCCTTGCTCAAGGGCACTTCAGCCATGGGTATTGAGGGTGGAAGAGAGTGCTGTTCATTCACTCCCTTAAGTTATGCACTTTTAGGCTTGATTTGGTAGAATTATTACACAAAATCTGTGATTATTTTTTTCGTGATTTTTTATTTTTATTTTTACACATTTTTTCCTGACAGATCATGGCATGAGCAGCAGCAAAAAGGTCACAGTTTAGCAAAACATGTTGCTTTACATGGTCCTTTAAATGTTATGTATTTGGACTTTGTATATTGTGTTTTTTTATTGCACAACTTTTATACTGTTATGAGAAAAAAGTCAGAATTGCAAGATTTCTCAGTTTATACCTTGCAGTTCTGGATTTTTTTCTATGCAAGCACATCACATTTCTATGGATGGCCGTTTCTACCAGAGATGGACACAATATAAAAGGTACTTGTGACTGTTTTATCTCATAATTCTGAGATATACTTGCATTTCTGAGAAGAAGAGTCAGATGTGAGATTTAAACTTTATAATTATAATATAAACATAAACAAAACTCTCAATTCTGACTTCCGAATTGTGAAATAAAAAGTCACAACTGGTAGAAATATTAAACACAATCATCTTTACATATTTTCCTGCAGATCATACTATAAACAGTTATCTGTACATTGCATATGCATGGTTTTGGTAGAAATATTACTCAAAATCTGACGTTCTCCTCTTGTTTTCCTCCTGCAGCTCATCAGACACGATATCTCTGTATCTTAAATGCATTTTTCAGCATGATTTTGTGGCTTTATTAAGGTGTTGGCGCGGTGCTTGAGTGACTTGGTGTTTGAAAACTGTGCTCGGACGGCTCTGTAATGCGATAAAGCCCCAGAATAAGAGGAAACAGCTCTGCAGACGCCAATGTGTTGACATCTGTGACGAGGCTTTTGATGTCATCCATTCGACGGCGTCCGCAATCGGAATGTGCTTTTGAGGAAAAAAATAAAACAATGTACGGATCGTTTGCTTCCTTCGGAGCTCCAGCTTGAGTCCATTATTGATGTCATCTTGATCCAATTTGATGAATTTCAGAGGGTTCGCCCAAAGAAAGGGCCCATCCGGAGCAAAGCGGGGTCATTTCTCTCAGCAGTTGTGCACCAACGCTCTCGAGTTAACAAAGCTGCCTGATGCATGCAGTTCAGTGCAAAAACCCATCTAGATGCTCAGCGTTCAAACTATCACCAATTCAGCTCATTTTCTGCTGTCAGAAAACATTTTGACCTACACTCTTAAAAATAAAGGTGTCATAGAAGAACCTTTTTTGTCTAAATGGTTCTATAAAGAACCTTTAACATCTGAAGAAGCTTTCAGTTTCACAAAAGCTTCTTTGAAGGTTCTTCAGATTATAAAAAGGTAAGAAAGAGATGGTCTTTGTCTGAAAGGTTCTTCTGTGGCATCGCTGCATGTGAAGAACCTTTAAGCACCTTTAGTTTCCTTCAGTTTGGTCCTTAAAAGGTCTTAAATTGATCTTCATCAAACCTGAAGAAACCCTGATTAAACAGATGTCTGTCCTTTAAATGTTACGTGTGTTTTGAGCTTGATTTGGTGGAAATATTACACAAAATCCGTCAAGTTTCTCCACATATTTTCTTGCCGATCATATGCAATGACAAGGTCACAGTATAACAAATCATAGATTGCTTTCAACAGTTCTCAGTGCATTTTGTTAGAAATATTTCACCAAATTTGTGACGTTGTCTCATGTTTTCCTTGCTCATGGCACAGTTTTCTTCCCTTTAAATGTTGCATATGATTTTGGGCTTGATTTGGCAGGAATATTAACAAATATCACAAGAATATTACACAACATCTGTGCTGTGGCCCATCTCTATATTTCTCAGCATTTCAGCCTCTAGTTAACAAAGCTGCCTGATGCATGTTTTTTTTTTGTTTTTTTTTTATGCAAAAATCCATCTAGATGCTCTGACCTTCATGCAACTTCTCCCAAATGAATGCCAAGTCCTCCGAATCTCATTGAAGACTAAACAGAAACAGGTTGTGCTCGCTGTAAACGAGCGGCTGATAAATCTAACACTAATGCGTCTCCTGAGATCTCGGCCCGAGCAGAAACGCCTGATTCATCCCTGACTCCTGTGGATGGGTTGGGTTGCATTATAAACTGGTTACCAATTTGTTTTCTAAATTAAAATCCATTTACCTCCACCCTCGCTCGCCCCGAGACCCCGTCCCAATGCTTTAAATCTAATTGACTTTTTTTGGCTGATTTTGCGCGTGCTTTGATCCTCCCGAGCGCCGCTGAGGTAATGCTGCGATCACTGCCATGTTGCATCGCTCGATGACACGCATCAGGACAGCAGGAGAAGTGAGGTTACGGCTGTTTAAAGCGTCAGGCTTCATCGAGTCTGGCAGGACTGAACTCTGTGCCGCTTTATATGCAGTTACTGAGGTGAAGGGGGAAAGTGCAGCATGGTTACGGATGCAACGGGATTTTTTTGCCATTTGAAGAGAACATGACTTAAGCTCTTTGTTCTCTGATATATACGCTCTGATATTCGCCTGATAAGATGATTGTTCTCTATTGTGACTCTACATGTAAATGAGAAATGGTTTAGATTTAATGCTCAATAAATGTACACTTGGGGGGGGGGGGGGGGGGGGGGGCAGATTTTAAACATTTACACATAATTTGACATAAATCACATTACACAACAATATCAAATAAAAATACATAAAAACACACAGCAAAATATACAATAACACAACACAAAAATACATGAACACTAAAATACAACCCAATGCGGTACAAAAT
>NC_056573.1:27529891-27604891 GCF_018340385.1 Cyprinus carpio | reverse complement strand
ATTTTATTTAAATATATTTTTATAATTTTTATATATTTATTTATTATGTATTTATTTATATTATATATTTTATTATATTATAATTTATATTATGTATAAATATTATATATTTATTTATTTATTTATTTTATACAGAGAGAGTTAAACATGCATTTTAATGCATCCTAGATTGTATGATTATCCTTCACAAGTAAGTCATAATACAGAATCCTGATGTTTACATGTACTTATTAATTTATGCCATTTATTATTACATTCAGACAGTCAGCTTAATCTCTTCTTCTGAAGACTCAGACTCAGAGCTCGTCCCCATGCAGCTCTCACACGATCATCGCAGCAGAACTGGCTCTGGGTAAAGTGACAGTGGAAACAGAAGCATCAGCTCACACTCTTAAGAATGAATTCCTTCCTCTGGCTTTTAACACCTGCTGCTGGGAGTCACTGGGGGCCCGAGTGGGAATGAGGGACGATTGACCATGAAAACAACACCTGCCCTGACACAAAACACATCTGAAGAACAAACAACAACAAACCAAACACCAATCCACACTAAAGTGCAAAATCCAAAGCCTGTTATGAAAACTCGTGCGTACAGTGACCAAATGTTAGCCACTTCACTAATTAGTCCATAAACCAAGCCATTAATCATGCTGCTCACATTTACTGCTGGTGTGGAAGTGCAATTATTGCAGATTGTTATGCGCAATTTATGGAAAATCCCATAGTATGAAACCATATATATATATACAGTATATGTAGAACGTTCCCACTGATTCTGAAAATGTAATTTCTGTACATTTGAAATGTCCAGGTTTTTAAATGTTCTTGTTTATGCAACATTCCATGGGAAAAATGTTACTTTTAAATGTTGTCTGAACGTTCTGATACAAGTAACATTTAAAAAACGTTACAGATGAACATCGTTCCATGAATAATGCTTTTGTCATTCAAAAGATCTAAAGATCAGATAACGTTGAATGAACGTTGCTGGAAGAGTATTTGTTCATAACTTTGCCAGAAAGCTCTGAGAGTGTTCCCTGTCTGCTGGGATGTTACTAACACGGTAAAAAAGTTCAAAATGCCATTTTAATACCTTTTTTTACTTCTATGCATGCATGCAAGTTCATGCATTTCCATCAAAAACAGGTAGCTGTAGGTTTAGGTTTTCTGTCATCAGCTTCTGTCATAATTAGCCTATACTAATTTATTAATCATGCTGCTCACATTTACTGCTGGTGGGGGTGCTTATAAAAAAGCATCATGGTATTTTCATGAAACTGCATGATATTAACCACCAAAAGCATGGTATTTTTCCCTAGTTTTCTGATTGCCTACCCTATCCGAAGAGCTTTCTTTGTCTCCTGATTGATTCTGGTTGATGTTGTGAAGTGTTCTGAAGTGTTTCACACTCTTTCACCTCTGAAAATAGCTGCTTATCAGCCGCTGATCTGCTGCAGCGCCGGTGGGGGAAGCCCGAGATGCCCAGCTCAAACTCCAGACAAATCTGCCATCTGGAAGTCTGTCACGAATACCAGCATGTGTGGACGCAGTTCAGGCGCTGAACCCAGCAGCTCACACCCGCCTCGAGCCCTTATCGCCAGCATCATCCTCTCCATCAGACACGGAGCACGAGAGGTGGGCGCGCTTTTGTTCCTTCACTGGCTTTCATTGATTCATCCTTGAGCTGCGGCTGGATGATGATGATGATGATGATGATGATGATGATGAGTGGAGGGGAATTTTCCCAGTTCAGAGAAAGGCTGAATGCTCTCGTCTCGCTGTCTACATAGGGAGCTCCCTTCACAGGCAGCACACTGACTCTAACAAAGACAGCAACTCACAGAGAGTCTCGAAACTGATGGCATAATGCCAAACTGACAATGTGATACAGAAATGCACAGCACACACAAAATATCTAAACAGGCATTTATAATTGAATTGAGAACTATTTTTATTAATACTGCATGCTCAGTGTTGAATTATATCTCTAATCAACATTTCTTTCTGCCAAAGTTAACAATTTTTTTTAAATAAATAAAAAAATCCTAAATTAAAATCATTATTCAAAACAAAATGTTAACTAAAAAACTTAAATATAATATAATTATTTAGCTAAGAAAAAAAAATATTTAGACTTATTTAAAAAAAAAAAAAAAGATAAAAAAATTACAAAAATAATTAATACTTTATATGGACACATTTAAAAAACTTAATAAAAATTACAAAAACACAATAAAAATCACTAAAACAACAAAAACTTTAACTAAAACAGAAAATCTAAATATTGACAGAAACAATGTTTATCAATATCAACAGTGTTTAAAAATCATTGATGCTAAAAAACTGCTTGATTTGTTTTTGACTTTTTTTTTAACTTGTTGATAATCATCTAGTTTTTCCTCTTTAGTCATCCTGGAGTTTTTTATCTTTAAGCATCTTAGTACCTTGATAAATGATCTTATCTTACATTTTGGAATAAGCTTCCAAAAATTCTTTTTTCAAAACACCCTAGCAACCGCGTAGCAACCGTGAACCCGGCTCAGAAGTGCCGTGTTTGTGCTCCTGAAGGCCTAAGCCCCTCGTCAGCTGGAGTCAGTCGTGTTAATCTGTAGACGGCGGTGACTCTCTCTCGGTGTGATAGCGAGGATCATTTCTCCTGCAGGTCTGAACAGGCTCGTGCAGAGCAGAGAGAGAGACATTCCTCCGGTTATCTGCTCTGAGCGGGAGCTTTATCTGCTCTCATCTGCTCTCTTTCTGTCTCTCCGTCTGAATCTGAGCTTCTGTTGTGCTGTTCATATGTGTTTACAAAGACAGTCAGCATCATTATGATTGCTGTTCAAACACTGAGTGACAAACCCCTAAGATAAAGTATTAAATTGCATTATTTAGAATTGAATTATTGCTTTTTAAACTCTGATTTGAATGAAGAAAACAAACAGAATGCCTTGGAATTTGAATTTAAAATCACAGTGAATTAAAGTTCAAAAGGTGACAAAACCTTGAATGAAGCTTTAATTAAGTTTAAAAAGTGTTGATGGTTTCTAAGCCTTACAGACCGTCAGACAAACATGTTTGAAACATCACCGATAGACATTTGTTCTTAATTTATATATTCTATATTCTATATTTAATTAGATGTACTTTATATACTATGTCAAAAGTTTTTAAACAGTATGATTTTTAATGATTTTTAAAGAATTCTCTTCTGCTCACCAAGCCTGCATTTATTTGATCCAAAACACAGCAAAAGCAGTTAAACAGTGAAATATTTTTACTATTTAAAATAACAGTTTTCTATGTGAATATCTGTTAAATTGTAATTTATTTCTGTGATGTGCAGCTGTATTTTCAGCATCATTACTCCAGTCTTCAGTGTCACATGATCTTCAGAAATCAATCTATTATGATGATTTTGCTGCTCAAGAAAAAAAAAAAGATTATTGAAAACAGCTGAGTAGATTTTTTCAGGTTTCTTTGATGAAGAAAAAGTTCAGAGATCAGCATTTATCTGAAAGAGAAATCTTTTGTAACATTATAAATGTCTTTATCATAACTTATGATCAATTGAAAGCATCCTTGCTAAATAAAAGTATTAATTTCTATAAATTAATATGGTCTATATTCTATCTCTTCTATCTATATTCTATCTATTCTATACATTAAAAAATGAGCACATTCATAAATTCTGAACTTTGGACTCCAGAAGCTGAATAATGCCTCTCTCTCTCTCTCTCTCTCTCTCTCTGTCTCTCTCTCTCTCTCTCTCTCTCTCTCTCTCTCTCTCTCTCTCTCTCTCTATCTATTTATCTATATGTACGCTTGTGATCTTATCAATCTGAGGAGAGTCTGAGAGATTCTGATGTCTGACGATGAAGGACCATAAACAACATACTCAGCATATATGAAACAAAATAATGTAATAATACATAGAAAATAAGTATTTATCTCTCAATCAGCACTGGATTGCATTGCATTATATGTCTGGATCATTTCAGTCTCATCTTTTTACTGGAGATATAGATATTTAGATCATTTTATGTCATTATATTGTTATAAAGATCTCATTGATTTACGTTACGAGCATCAGAATTTCATATTTTTTTGACCATATAAATATCAGCCTCTTAGGATCAATGATTCCTCAATAATTGTTTACATTATTTTGATAATAAGCAACCACCTAACAACAACTTTATTTATTTATTTATTTACAATGTGCTTAATATTCATAATAATGTAAATGCAAAAAAAAAAAAAAAAAAAAAAAAAAAAATCTTTCAGACATCAATGATTCCTCAAATGATTTAAAGTTTTATTTTTTATTAATTAATTTATTTATTTATATTTGGCAATAAGCAACTTAACAATGGCTTCATTTATTTATTTGTTGAAAATTTACTTATTTCTAATAATTTTCATAATAAAGTCAATGTAAACAAAAATAATAAATAATTAGCTTAGTTTTCTCTTTGCAAAATATAATTTGTTATTTCTGTCAGATGTCAATACTTATCAAATAATTTTTTCAACTTTTTACAATAAGCAACCACCTAATAAACACTTATTTATTTATTCATTTATTTATTTATTGTAAATAGTTTAAATTGAAAAAATCTAGAAATAGGCCTAATTTTCTTTGCGCAAAAGGTAATTTTGAATTTATTTATTTATTGTAAACATGCTTAATTTTCATAACTTCGTAACAATGTCACAGAAAAAAAAAATCTAAAAATCGGTCTTATTCTATATGCAAAATGTAATTTCTTATTTCTTTCAGACATCAATGCTTCATTAATTATTACTTATTCACGTATTTATTTATTTGTTTATTTATTGTTGTTATTGATTTTTGCCAATAAGCAACCACCTAGCAACCGCCCAGCTCACCCTAGCAACTGCATAGCAACACCCTGACAGGCTGAAGTTTGATAACCAGGCGCATGAGTGTGTTGAAATCAGCAGGAGTTAGATCTGAACCAGAGCAGCGCTGTGGAGGGATGTGAGGCCTCACCTGTGTGTTTTCTGTCTGACACCTGAAGCTGCAGCCGCTCACCCTCATCGGTGTCACGGGGCGATCTGCTGAGCTGTTTTGCACAATGCCGCCGCACACCTGCAGGGCTGGAGGTCGGGGGTCCGGGGGTGTGTCTCGCTCACCTGTCACTCACCTGCTGCCTTTGATTCCATCCAACGCTTCCAACGCTTCCTGTGCAGCTTAACATTCCTGTGCGAGGCCCTCCGTCAGCAGACGGTGAAAGGAAAGCGTTCGCTCGAGGGCAGCGTGACTCTCTGGAGATTAGCCGTGCTTTCTCTAATGCTTATGCTGAGTGCTGCTTCACTTGTGTTTCTGTGGCTTTGTGATTTTGAACTTGTGCACAAAATTGTGAAACTAGTTCTGCACTGCTTGTGCTCTGGACATCAATGATTCTTCGATTCATCTTTTTTCCCTCACTTTTGGTAGCAAGCAGCCACTTAACTTTTGTTTAGTTTAGTTTAGTTTAGTTTAGTTTTGTTTTGTTTTGTTTTGTTTTGTTTTGTTTTGTTTTGTTTTGTTTTGTTTTTTCTTCAAATTATTATTATTATTATTACAGTATATATATATTTAATATATATATAAAATGAAAAACAATAATTGAAGAATCACTTATGTCTAAAATAAAATAAGGTAAGACAAAACAAAGTAAAATAAAAATAAGATAATGGTTGTTAGGTGACAGCTTGTTGCAAAAAGTTAAAAAAAAAAAAATATATATATATATATAAGTATAAAAAGTATAAAAATATATCACTTAAGTATTAAATTAAATTAAATTAAATTAAATTGTGATCAGTGATCTTACCTGACAACACAACCTACAGTCATCCCAATCCATGCTTGAACAGCAGAAACTATAGAAATATTGAATTAAAAAAAATCATAATGAGTGCTCTAACAGTAGAGACAATAAAGTAGTCTTAAATGTATTCACAAAATTATCAAAATTACCAAAAAGGTAAAACATTTGGTAACATTAATTAAAATAACATTTATTTAAAAATGAAATGAAATGAAATGAAATGAAATGAAATGAAATTAAATTAAATTAAATTAAATTAAATTAAATTAAATTAAATTAAATTAAATTAAATTAAATTAAATTATGGTTGTTAGGTGACAGATTGTTGCCAAAAGTAAAATACACTATGTATATCAAGTTTGACTTCTACCCACTCCGTTTCAAGCAATAGATGGAATTATGTTGTTAAAGTATGACGAAAGTATGATTAATTTAACTAGATAATAAATCAAATCAAATCAAATCAAATATATATATATTACCTTTTGCCACCTAACAACCATTATTTTATTTTATTTTATTTTATTTTATTTTATCATAAAACATCAATTACTTACAAAAAATTAATTATAATAAATTATTTTTTTTTTTTGTTTTATTTAATAATCCTCCTGGCAACAACAAACAACCCAACCTAACAACCATTATTTAATTTCATTTATTTTATTTTATTTTTTTTACTTTTGGCAATGAGCAACCACCTAGGAACCTTTATTTACATATTTGTTTGTTTATTGTAAACATGCTTATTTTTCTTAATTTTGATAACAACAATGCAGCAGCAACAACAACAACAACAACAAAACATCTAAAAATAGGCCTAATTTTCAAATCATGTGGTAATAATAACAGCGATGCTTGTCTTATCAACTCCTTCTAAAGAATTTGATAGGAAACATTTGTGATTTTCCTTTATATTTGCTGAAGCATCAGGAATGAAGCAGAGTCTTCTGCTGGAGTGTGAGCGAGTCTGGAGCATCAGATGTTTTCACGAGCGTCTGAACCACAGCTTGTTCTCAGATAGAGTCAGAACACAGCGAGCGGCTCACAGAGATACAGCGTTCATCAAGGTCAGCAGCTACAAACACATCCAGCTCTCACATGACCAAACCATCACAAGGCCTAGATACCAGTATCAGTAAAAATACAACTCTACAAAAGCTCTCATATGTGTAGTTCACATATAATCTTAAATTAGCATATATGAAACTAAATTTATAATCCTTTATATGGGTCAACATCTGTTAAATAATATTTTTTCCTGGGTGGAAATGTGTAAAAAAAAAAAAAAAAAAGTAAAATATTTAAACACATTAAAATAATTTAAATAAATAAATAAATGTTTATTTATTTATTTATTTATTTAAATTAGTGTTTATGTATTATGGTAGAAAAATTAAAAGTAAGTAAACAGTACCTATTTTTCATGAAAATAATGTCATGTCGACAAAAATCCTATTTTTTTATTTTTATTATTATTTCTTTCTTTTGATGGAACAAAATTTGCATATTTGAAACTAAACTTATAATCCTTTAGGGGTCAAAGTCTGTTAAATAATCTTTTTTCCTGGTTGGAAATGTGTAAAAAAAAGAATATATATTTTTTTTAATGTAAAATATTTAAAAACATTAAAGTAATTGAAATATTTATTTATTTATTTAAATGAGTGTTTTTGTATTATGGTAAAATAAATAAAATAAAAACTTTATTCTTTACTTCTTTTTTATGAAAGTAATGCCATATTGCAAAAAAAAAAAAAAAAAAAAAAAGAAAAATCTTAATTTTCTTTATGCAAAAAGCTTTTTTCCCCCTTTTTTTCTTTTTAGTATTTCATATTTCTTTCTCTTGATGAAAAAAAAATCTTCAGCTGCTGGAACAAAGTTGAATGACAGAACACTAGACTGTGATTGTATGTGCGGCTTTGAAAAACAAAGCCTGTTAATTAGATGAGGATGTCTTTCTTTTGCCCACAGTGTATTCAGTAGACAAACTCAACTGTGAAGATCCGTTTCTTTTAAAGACTGTTGTTTCTCTTCCTTGTCCTTCTCTTGACTCTCTCCTCTCTCTTCACGATAAATGAGGCGAAACATCAATGAAGGAAGATCTCCCGCAGCTGGACTGAAGGGTTCGCTGGAGGTGCGACAGGTAAAATACAGCAGTGATTATAATAATGCAAAATCAATTTTATCTTATTTCTATTTGTGTGACATCACCAGAGTGAGTTATTTTGGGTTTGGTATTTCGTAAATACTGCACATTATCATCTGTTTACATGGAACTTGAAATGGAAACAATGACAAAAGTAGCAACAGAGGCTGTTTTTCTGTGTACGCAGCAGTTTTTTTGTTCTCTGTCTGTTATAAATAGCTTCATAACGTATATCAGCGTGAGTTTGTTGATGAAGGAGGCTTTAGGAATGATAAATACGAGAGGAGTGTTGTGTCTACTGACGGACGGCAGTGATCTTACCTGACAACACAACCTACAGTCATCACAATCCCTGCTTGAACAGCAGAAACTATAGAAATATTGAATAAAAAAAATTATTGCTTTAACAGTAAAAACAATAAAGAAATTTATTCAAAAAATTATCAAAATTACCAAAAAGGTAAAACATTTGGTAACATTAATTAAAATAACATTTATTTAAAAATAAAATAAAATAAAATAAAATAAAAAAAAATAAATAAAATAAAATAAAATAAAATAAAATAAAATTAAATTAAATTAAATTAAATTAAATTAAATATTTATTATCTTTAACTTATTTAAAAACCATATTTATTTATTTATTTTTTTTGCATTGTGGTAAATAAAAATACTTAATTTTCATAAAAATTATTTTAAAAAATCATTTACAAAACTCTAAAAAAAAAAGCCTTATTTTCTTACATATAAATATAGCAATGATGTGTGCAAACAAACAATAAAGTACTCTTAATTTTATTCCAAAAATTCTAAAGTAAAACATCTGTACACATTAAAATAATGTAAAAAAAAATAAATAAATAAATAAATAGCATTTTATTGATTGATTGATTGATTGTAAATGTGGAAACAATACTTAAATTTCATTAAAATAATGTCAAAATGCACACATTTTTTGTTTGAATTCTTTATATATAAATGTATAAATAAATTAATAATGTGTGCTTTCACAGCAAAGACAATAAATGAGCTTAATTTTAATTTTATAAAATTAATTATATTAACATTTATTTTTAGTTTTATTTATTTATTTAAATAGACAATAATATAGTCATTATTATTATCTTTAACTTATTTAAAAAACATATTTATTTATTCATTTTTTTTGCATTGTGGTAAATAAAAATACTTAATTTTCATAAAAATAATTTTAAAAAATCATTTACAAAACTCTAAAAAAAGCCTTATTTTCTTTACATATAAATATAGCAATGATGTGTGCAAACAAACAATAAAGTACTCTTAATTTTATTCCAAAAATTCTAAAGTAAAACATCTGTACACATTAAAATAATGTAAAAAAAATAAATAAATAAATAAATAGCATTTTATTGATTGATTGATTGTAAATGTGGAAACAATACTTAAATTTCATTAAAATAATGTCAAAATGCACACATTTTTTGTTTGAATTCTTTATATATAAATGTATAAATAAATTAATAATGTGTGCTTTCACAGCAAAGACAATAAAATGAGCTTAATTTTAATTTTATAAAATTAATTATATTAACATTTATTTTTAGTTTTATTTATTTATTTAAATAGACAATAATATAGTCATTATTTTAGTCCAAATATTTTTATAAGGTCTTGCATTCATCATCATCATCATCATAATAATGTATATAATAATAATAATTATTTGATACTCTGTTTTGGTATATTAGGAATTAAAAATCTTTCCAAATTTGTGTATATTCCCTTCCCCTTCCATTAATTTCATACGGTAACCACAAAACACCTCAGTTATTATTACTAGCTTTATTGTACAGTGTCCTTGTTATGCATGTTACATGTGCAACAGTAATAACAGTAAATTATCCATATTTACATGCAGCTAACCCTAAATCAAACCTCACAATAAGCAGCCTTCATGTCTGTAATTAATATTACTGTAACAGTGACAACTTCAGATAAAGTGTAACCAAAAATAACCGAGAAGCAGCAGTAAGAATATGTGCAGTAACTGCTGTTTGGGTGGAAGTGTTTTCTAAAGATATAATATGAGTAACCGTCTTCCAGACAAACACTCTTGTGTGCTTCTTTTACCATAATCTCATTTTATCAGTTAGTGAGACAAAACAGTGCAGGTTTGACACGGCAGCGTCTCGCTCTTCTTCACGCCTGACAGCAGAACCAGAAAGAGTTCGACTCGGTCTGCGTGAAAAATGATGAATCGACTCGACGCTCGATTTCCTCTTCCTCCCTTTATATATATTGTTCTATCGAGATATACATCATATATCATGGTATGAGATGCATATAATCTTCACTGTATGAATCAAATATGATTTGATTCTTTTAGAGATTCAGTCCGGAGCAATGAGTCATTTTCTCTTTGTCTTTTGATGTTTGATTAACATTAAAGGGATAGTTCACCCAAAAATGTTTAATAAAAAGTTGGTCTTAAAGTGACAGTAGCATAATGTACCTGCTGCTGTCTGTCATTAAAGGGATAGTTCACCCAAAAATGAAAATTACCCCATGATTTACTCACCCTCAAGCCATCCTAGCTGTATATGACTTTCTTCTTTCAGACGAATACAATCAGAGTTATATTAAAAAATGTCCTGGCTCTTCCAATCCAAACATTATAATTGAATTGAAATTTTTCAATATTCCAAAAAAAATCCAAATAAAGCGCATCTATCCATCATTAAAGTGTACTTCAGTTAGCGGAAGCTAGATATTACGGTTTATAAAGTTTTAAATATGGATATTTTTCTTACAAAAGCACATTGATTCGCTTCAGGAGGCCTTTATTCACCTCCCGGAGCCGTATGGGACACTTTTTATGATGGATGGATGTGCTTTATTGGACTTCTTTTGGACAAATAACACCCATTCACTGCCATTATAAAGCTTTGAAGAGCCAAGACATTTAAAGTCATATACAGCTAGGATGGCTTGAGTAAATCATGGGCTAATTTTCATTTTTGGGTGAACTATCCCTTTAATGACAGACAGCAGCAGGTACATTAGGCTGCTGTCACTTTAAGACTGACTGCACAGATCCAATATTCTGAAACGCATTCGGTTTTCACCCAGCTTTTTATGTTTATTTAACACATAACCGACTGTGTTTATGTAAATACTCCACACGACGAGCATTTTGACATAACTTTGTGTGTATTTGATCATTCAAGCGCAATAAGACGCATAAGAGATCTGAATTCTTGATCTGCAGCATTATGTTTCTGCTTTTTTAGGTGTTTTTGAGTACAATGTTTGTCCTGTGCCAGATGAAGTTAGTGATTTATTGAGGATTATGAAATCTGTAGAGTTTTGGTTTCAATTTATCATTTTGGTGTCTGATTTCTGACACTGATGCATTTGACATATTCGACCATCGTGACATGTTTCACACTTAATTCAGCATTTGACATCATTTTGTGCAGGAATTTTAGCCGCTATCGAGTGCAATCTTTATGCTATTTCAATTAAGGTTTGTGTTGATGTTGAGGATTATGAAATCATTGCCATGATTAAAATAAAGCAATTCGCCCGTGAAGACAGTGATTACATGACCAGAATTAGCCACTTTCATAAATATGCATTTGACATAAATAATCATTGTGACATGGTTTATTCTTAATTCAGCATTTCACACCATTCTGTGCTGTTTTTATGTGTTTTTAAATGCAGTCTTTGCCTTAAGTCAGTTGGAGTTAGTGATCTGTTTTGTAGTGATATTGAAAATTATGAAATCTGTAGAGTTTTGGTTTCAGTTTATAGCATTTTTTTGTTTTCATGTCAAGTCTGATTACCATCACGGCCATGACTGACCACTGCCCATTTAACCATTGTGACATATTTCACTCTTAGTTCAGCATTGTGCACTATTTCAAGGTGTTTTTGAGTGCAATGATCAAACTGATGCATTTCACATATGTGCCCCTGGAGCACAAAAGCAGTCTTAAGTCTCTGGGGTATATTTGTAGCAATAGCCAAAAAAAAAAAAAAAAAAAAAAAAAACATTGCATGGGTCAAAATTATCGATTTTTCTTTTATGCCAAAAATCATTAGGACATTAAGTAAAAATCATGTTCCATGAAGATGATTTCCATATCAAAACTTAATTTTTGATTAGAAATATGCATTGCTAAGAACTTCATTTGAACAACTTTAAAGATGATTTTCTCAATATTTAGATTTTTTTGCTCTCTCAGATTCCAGATTTTCAAATAGTTGTATCTCAGACAAATATTGTCCTCCTAACAAACCACACATCAAAGAAAAGCTTATTTATTCATCTTTCAGATGATGTAGAAATCTCATTTTTGAGAAATTGACCCTTATGACTGGTTTTGTGCTCCAGGGTCACATATTTGTCCAGTGTTAATTCAGCATTGCACTGTTTTTAAGTGTTGTCTAGTGCAATAACCTGTGCTGCTCTGTTTTGCCGTGTTGTGACAGAAGTCGTTACCTGTCATCTGTCACTCATTAGCGACGGCAGGCTCTTAACCGTGCGTTTGTTTGTTTGGTTTAACGCAGGCCGGGCCGTGTCGCACCCCGAGAGAGTGTGGAGCGGCCGGCGCTTCTGTCTCTTGTTAGCCACCAAGGTGTTTGTTTTCCTTACCTCTGCTTTCCTCCTTTTCTTTCTCTTCCTCCGTCTCTCCAGGAGGGATGTGTGCTGCCGGTGTGCGGTGGGTGGCGTTAGTCCAGGATCCCCCAGATCTGTGGCCTTTCTGCAAATCAGAGCCTTGTTTGTGTTTCCTCTGATTGAGAACACATTGGCCGGACCGGGGCGACTGGGGTCCGACTCTCCGGGGTCGTCCAGGCCCCTTCCTCTCCTCAGTAACCCTCCGCTGCCCTCAGAAGGGGGCGACCCGCGTGCCACCGAGACCAAACCTGGCAAGCAAACGCCCAACGGTCTTGGGTTACAACACAATCTCTTCCTAAACCATTAGTGTGAGTGTCATTCCTGTCAAATTTGCAGTAACGTTCAGGGTCAGTAAGAAACTTCTGCTCACAGAGGCTGCATTTATTTGACCAAAATTACAGTAAAATCTGTAAAATTGTGAAATGTTTTTACTATTTCAAAGAAGTGTTTTCTATTTGAATATATTTAAAAATGTAATTTATTTCTGTGATGCGCAGCTGTATTTTCAGCATCATTACTCCAGTCTTCAGTGTCACATGATCTTCAGAAATCATTCTAATATGATGATTTGCTGCTCGAGAAATATTTCTGATTATTAACAATTGGCATGCTGCACAATACTTTTTGTGGAAACGGTAATACATATTATTTTTCAGGATTCACAGATGAATAGAAAGTTGGAAAGAACAGCATTTATTTGAAATAGAAATCTTTTGTAACATTATAAATGTCTTTACTGTCACTTTTGAGCGATTTAATAGCTCCTCGCTGAATAGAAACATTAATTTCTTTCAGAAAAATACAAAACTTACTGACCCCAAACTCTTGAATGATCGTGTCAGTTGCAGCTACTCATATTTCTCGCACACCAGATGTTTTAAAACGCATGCATTATGCATTATGTCACATGTTTAATTCAAGTGGCATAATAGATAATCATCTCAGAAATGAAAACAGTTTTGCATTTGTGTGTAAATATACCTGTACATTTTTTAAGAAGGAAATAATATAACATCCAGTTCAAAAGCAGGTCAACTCAACTGCATTGCATTGTGGGATGCAGCTCTGCACATTCTGGCAAATGCATCATCTCACCCTGAAAATGTTTTTAATGCAGAGATGGTCATTTGGTGTGGCAGTCAGATCATTTCCGTGCATTTATTGTTTCTTATGTGAGTTTGCGTGCGTGTTTGAGTAGATTTGGCCAAACAGATGAAGTGATTCATGCGCTGTGTGTCTGAACTTCCTTCAGGAAGACGAGAAAGGAATTCAACACAAACAGGACGCTGAAGTGCGAGACTCTACCATCACAGTATGAGGAGCGATGTGATCCACGCGCTCAGAGAAAGGCTGCGGCGGGTGGCTCTCGTGCAAAAGCTACTGATATCAACACTTTAGGTGCTAATATTAACACTTTAGACATTAATATGGGTAAATAAGGTAGAAAGTTGTACCTTTTGAAAGGGTTGCACCCCAGTGAGAGCGTTTGTGTATTTTTTTCTGAGTGTACAGATTCATCTTTGAAATCATTTTTGTGCATTATGCATGAAAATCATGAATGAAATCTTGTTACTGTCTTAAATGTTTCTTTTAGACAGTAACAAGATTGAAGCATGGAAGTCTGTTTCTGCCACATGACAATCAATCAATAAAGGTAACAGTGACATTTTATCTCTGACTTTTTTCTTGCAATTCTGAGGGGGTTAAATAATCTGAATTGTGAGATAAACACTATGAATTGAAGGAAAAAAGTCAGAATTCTGAGATAACCATACACTGCAGTGAAGAGATGCCTTCATATTAAAAGAATAGTTCATAAAAAAAGGTCATTGTAACATTTTATCCCACAATTTGGAGTTTTTTCTTGCAATTCTGTGTCTGTATCTCGCAGTTCTGAGAAAGAAAAAAAATCTGAATTGCAAGATATAAAATGAGAATTGTGAGACTTTTTTGTGCTGAACAAAGAGAAATGTCTTTTTTCTATGCAGTTGAAGTCAGTTTGGCATCGGTTTGGTTTCTAGCATTCTTCAAAATAGGAAGGAAAGAAAAAAGGAAGTCATATGAGTTTGGAAGGTAAAATAATGCCATTTTTGGGTGAAGTATCACTTTAGAGCCCGAATTCAGGTCTTTGCCCCAGTTTTAGCTAAATAAAAGCATCCATATGGACCATCAGCATGATCTAAACGTGATGCTCATCAGTGTATTTGTGAAATCCGTCAATGAGTGCGGTCAGAGCTGTGTGAGCGGCGTACACCTGCTGACCGGTGCATTAGTTCAGTAACACAACAGCCCACAGCGAAGCTGTCAGCACATCAGAACATCACACTGCTGCTAATGACAGAGACACTTTGTGTGTGTGTGTGTGTGTGTGTGTGTGTGTGTGTGTGTGTGTGTGTGTGTGTGTGTGTGTGTGTGTGTGTGTGTGTGTGTGTGGAGCTGTGTTCTTCAGCTGTTACACAAACCTTTGGGTGATGATGGGGGTTTATTTATTTGTGTGCAAATGATCATGTTCACATTATTATGCAAAAAAAGTCATTTCTGATCAACAGCATAACGTTTATGATTTAAAATGAATATGATAAAGAGTGTTTGAGAATAATCAATGAACACCCTAAGTATTTATGAACATTAAAAAAAAAAATTAACTTTCAAAAATATGATAAAGTTTTGTCTGAGAATAATCTATGTACAACCCTAAATATTTATGAAAATTAAAAAAAAATATATATATATAAAAAAGTATTTAACTAAATAATCTAATCTTTAAATTTTATTATGAAATATTAAATATTATTACTAATTATTATTAATAATTATTATTATTGTTATTATTATTATTATTATTATTATTAATGAATTAATTCTCTTTTTTTAAGAATGCAGCCAGTTTAAATCATTATAAAAAATGCATTTTCAAAGTTGTAATTAAAACAAATATTATTTGAGTATGTTTTACAAGAAAATACTATTTCAGTCTTTCTTCAAAATTACACATTTAATTAATGCTGTTTCTTTATGAAATTTACTAGCAACTTCAAAGTGGAAAAAGTAAACTAATATTTAAATTTTTAGTAAAATAATAATATAAATAAAATGTCAAAGTAAATCCAGCTTTTTTCCAAGTTGGTCATTTTGTCTTTTGTAGTGAATTAATGAGTGATGTTTCTCTCCAGGAGCTGCTGTTTGCTCTCAGTCTGTGATTATGGCGTGTTTTCTCTGGGCTGATCTTCAGTAAAGTGCAGCATGGGCTTCAACACCTTCACCTGCTGCTCGACAGAAACAAAAGAGCAGAGGTGAGCCAGAAATAGCCGCGCGAGAGCGCTTCCTCTTGGCCGATCAAAGGCGCGTTTGTGCAGCTTTAACGCCCCGCGGCTGTGCAGCGCAGATAAGCATCGCGCCGCGTCTCACGCACACACTGCAGTCTGCTGCTGCTTCTTATTGTCTCGTTTAGTTTTCCTCCTGGGTCTGAGACGTAGATTGTATCCGTGCAAAAGTAAATAGATTGGACATGATTCTTCAGATGCGCAGTGATGAAGGTGTGAGAGGTTGCTACATCGAAACGCCTCTTTGCATTTCAAAAGGTGACTTTTAAAGTAAATGACTGCAAGTTTTTAGCATTTAAAGAGTTATCAGACAACAGAAGGTTTGGTTTTATTCATAATTTTTTTTTTAGTTATGTGGGCAGGAAAGTTATATATATATATATATATATATATATATATATCTATATAATATATATATATATATATATATATATATTGAATAATATAATATTGTTGAGTTATATATGCAGAGAGAGAAAGGAAAAAAAAGAAAAACTTTTCTGCCCACATATTAATTTAATTTTATTATTATTATTATTATTATTATAAAATGTGCATATTTGATAGCCTAATGTAGCTATATGAAAAACATTTAATAAAACTTTTAAGATAAATATATATTTGTGCATTTATGCAGATGCTTTTATCCACAATAAAATAAAAAAATATTAAATATTCCTGTAACAACATATTAAAAGTTAATTTCAGTTATTAATTTTTAAAAGTCACATTTTAATGGGTTTTAATAAACCTGCTGACAGACATCAGTTACTCAAAGCAGTGTCATTAACCTGCTTTACCAGAGAAATCAATCCTTTATTCCATTTAATTATTGAATTATTAATCATTCATATGACTATGCATTCGAATCGCGGTTGAGATTGTACAGATGCTTTAGCTGGCTGTAATGCATTATAATAATTTGACAGGAGGGTTGTTGGGGGAACGGCTGAGAGCTTCCCATTCGCTTCCTGCGCTTGATAAGAAAGGAAAACACGCTCTCGCTCTTAAAGCAGAAATGCTGAGCACCTTCAGGAAGAGCTGAGTGCTCTATGGGCTTTGTAATTTAAGGCAGAGGTCAATCCCGGGCTTTACAAAGTGAGGAAGCCCTCCACCCCACATGAACCTAGCAGACAGAAACACTCGCTTGCTCTGAAGAAAGCAGACAGAGTTTGGCTCATATGACAGAGATGACATTATTTTAGCATGGAACCTGTGCTTCTGCATTAACTAGCTTCAAATGATCGTTTTCCCATTATTATATACATGATTAACATACAGAAAGTAGTTTATCGACTGAAATGAATATGATGAAGTGTGTTCGAGAATAATCAACGTACACCATATTTATGAAAAAAAATGAAATAATAAAATAATATATATATTATTTTAAATTTTTCACTAAATATTAAAAAATAGTATTTAATATATTTAATGAAATAATAAAATATTTTGTATTTTAATTCTTTTTATAACATTTTAAAATTTAATAATTATAAAAAATAAATATTACAATATAATATAATATAATAATATAAGATAATATAATATAGCATTATACACACACACACACACACACACACATAGTTAATAGTCACTCAGTCATTTTGTCTGGTTATGAATACATAAGTGATATGTGAGTGAAACATGATAAAAGATCTAGATGTTTTATTGTTGGTGCTTCAGATCAGTATTTTAGATTCTGGGCTCTTAAGAACTAAACAACTCATAAAAGAACTTACAGAGAATGTAAAGCTCTTTTTTGTTCTATTTAGAACGTGTTTGATTTAAGTGAGTATGTTCTGTAAAGCTGAGTCATAAGTGTGCGCATAAAGCGACTCACGTCTGTAGTCTTCTGAAGATGGTTTTATTAATTGTTGTAAGGTTGTGATGTTGATCAGGTCTGCGGCGTCCCACTGACCCCGAGCTTCAGTCCATCTGCATTCTTGCACTTTGAACCATAAACATCCTCCTTTCAAAGAGCTTGGCAGGAAGTTTGCGGAGTTTTCCCTTAAATGTGCTTTAGTGTATTGAAGATATGAGCCTGCTGGATGTCTTCAGCATCTGATACACTATAAATGTCTGTATTTAAAATGCTGAATGTTCCTGTGAGGTGATGCTGTGTTTAAATGGTCTATTACTTTCGTAGCCTATTGGTTTGCATTGCAGTCTCACAAAATAAGTAAGTATATATTGATCAACCAAATGCTGGGCCTGAAAAAGCATTGTTAATACATGCTGTAAAATTAAATGCATGCTGTATATAAGCAAGAAAGTTTTTTTTTATATATATATATATATATATATATATATGTTTTATTGTATGTTTATGAGAATCAATTAAGTGATTAAGGCTGTCAAGCTGTAAGTGAAAGTGCGTGCGCGCGCTTGAGCGCTTGAGATCGACTGCGCGGTTTCCACTAAAACGCTATACAAACGCGCGCGCTCTGTTCAGTTTCAGAGGCGTGAAGGAGGCGATAGATGCTGATGACATACAGAACACACAGCTGCTACACCTGAGAGAGACAGAATCACACTGTTGTGTGAACTCACTATAGACTTGGAGATCAATGTCTGCACCTATTATTACAAAATAAACACTTTATTATATTAATGCATAAAATAGTAATTTGCACAACAAAGCTCATTTTTTCCTAGACCTCATAAAATAAAATAAATATTTTATAAAAAATGTATAGGCGTACAATATTTATTTATTATTTATTTTAAAAAAATATATATTTTATTATATTTATTTATTTGTTTTATTTATATATTTTATTGAGGAATAAAGTTAAATGGGCTTGGTGATAAATTTCGAAATAAAGGCGGGTTAGATTATAAGGCTGTATTAATGCATAAAATAGCATTAATTTGGATTTATAAAATGAATTGCCTCAGTAGGTGAGTTAAAGCTTATATATAATGATTAATAATTGATTAATAAACTGTTCAGATATGGTGCCATTTAATAAAATAAGATCAAATATAATAATATATATAATAGACATTTATCAAGACAAACAAAAAATACATAATGTTGATCTTTGGTTATATTCATTGATCAAGGATAATTCTCTCTTCCTTAAAAAAAAACGGAAAATAAAATGTACACATCTTTTCAGGAATCGCAAAAAAATAAATAGGCCTATAGATAACGAAGAGGTTGTTTGGAAAATGTTGCAGTGAACATGCAAATATCTATAGTGCATTTAGTGATAATCGTGTTAGTGTGGTGGAAAACGCGTCGTGAAGCGCTGAGAGAGACGTGACGAAAGCGGAATACGGTGATGATGAAGAGAACATCAGCGCGAGTCTGACGACAGCAGAGTTTCGTCTTTCACGCGAGGGGGAAAAAAAGTTGCAGGATCTTCCAGAAGAGGCTTCGAGCTTAAACGACATCGAGATCTCGAGTCCATCACAGCGAAAGCCGGGCGTTACCGGAGCAGGAGCTGTTATTTCAGCCAAAAGTCTCGTCATTTATGGATCCGCGGTGACCCGATGCGCGAACCAAACCTCCAGAGCTAAACTCAGGTACCGGACAGACCTTCCTCAGCCTACAGCCCCACAGACCGCTGTTTGTTTTGATGTTTTGTTTGCTTGTGTTTTTCCAGTGATGGCATCTTACCATAGCTTAGATGATGACGCAATGGCTTTGATGGTCCACGACACGAACGCGGTGAAGAAAGAAGAGTTCGCGAAGGAAGAGCCGCTCCAAGAGCCGAGTTCGGAGAAGGTGGATCCGTCTCAAAAGCCGCCTTATTCGTACGTGGCTCTGATCGCCATGGCCATCCGGGAGAGCTCGGAAAAGAGACTGACCCTCTCCGGCATCTACCAGTACATCATCACCAAGTTCCCCTTCTACGAGAAGAACAAGAAGGGCTGGCAGAACAGCATCCGACACAACCTGAGTCTCAACGAATGCTTCATTAAAGTTCCCCGGGAGGGCGGCGGGGAGCGCAAGGGCAACTACTGGACTCTTGATCCGGCCTGCGAGGACATGTTCGAGAAGGGCAACTACCGGCGCCGGAGGCGCATGAAGCGGCCGTTTAGACCGCCTGCGGCTCACTTCCAGCCGGGCAAGGCTCTCTTCGGCGGCGACGGATACGGCAGCTACCTCCCCGCGCCCAAATACCTCCAGTCCGGCTTCATGAACAACAGCTGGCCGCTTGCGCAGCCACCGCCGCCGATGAGCTACGCGTCCTGCCAGATGGCCAACGGCAACATGGGTCCCATGAAAGGACTGTCCGGTCCGTCGTACAACCCCTACAGTCGAATGCAAGCCATGGGCCTGCCGAACATGATGAACTCGTACAGCGGGATGGGGCACCACCAGCACCCGGCGCCGCAGCAGCAGCCCTCGCCGGTTCCGTCCAACTCCGCGGCCGCTCTGCAGTTCACCTGCTCCCGGCAGCCGCCCGAGCTCTACTCGTACTGGGACCACGAGGCCAAAAACTCGTCGTTACACTCGAGGATTGACATTTGAACCGAGGGACTGTGTGAACGGGACTTGGAACTGGGCGCAGGGTCTGTTTTACGCATCCAGCAAGGTAAACAGGGTAACTTTTGTTGCTGAAGAACAAACACAGATCTGAACTATCTCAGTCCCTGAAAGATCCGGGCTGCATGGATAAATGTTTATGTTTTTTTATTCTAAATCAGTAGTTTTTTTTTATTATTATTATTTGATCGCTTCAGGATAAACACGTTTGACAAAAATGCCTTCGAAAATTCAATTGAGGACAGTTCAGAAAGAAAAGCATTTGCATTGTTTGGGACCATTGTGAGTTTTACATTTTGGATTGTCAAAGCAGCACTTATTTTCTATTTGCTTTCAATAAATTGTTTTGATTAAAATGTCTTCGACACTCGATACGATGAGAACTGAAAAAGTATGGCTCCATGTTGACTTTTAACATCCACGGAGCCTTTAGATTGGACGAAAGGTTCTTTGCAGTGGAAAAGGATTTTTTAGATTATTAAAATCTTCTTCACACTAAGAAAAAATGGCTCACTGTTGACGAAGCAGAAATGGTTTTTCTATGGCTTCACTGCAAAGAAAGAAAAAAAAAACATTTTGGAATCTTTATTTTTAAGAGTGTATTCAGCCAAATATCTATAGTTTTTACTCTAGAACGACTCTTTCGTAACATTTTGATATGTAAAGATCAGAAAATCACAGATTTTCAGTTTGTTAGTTATTTTTTCCAGAAGGAGAAGGTTCAGTTTTTGCTGCTATTCTAAAATGTACACATTTTTTTAAATAAAGAGATAAAAATGACATCAAAACGCGCTTATTCTAAAATAATTAGAAAAAAACACTGGATTAGAATAAATGATATCCCTGCTTCTGGTGGAAGATTTGATTATTATGATAATTAATTAGTGTAAATGTAATGAAGGCCCGTTAGCTGATGACAATCTTTAATTCTGTTTCATTTCGTTCCGTAAATAAACTCCAATCAATTCAAATAATGTATCAGTGTTTATGGTGTTCTGTCACGTTCTCTGGGGGGAAAAAAATGTTTAGAAGAAAACTTTATCTTATTCTAGTTGAAAACAATGTTTGCATTTTGATTTAAAGAATCTTATTTAAAAAGAAGAAGAAGAATTAATCAATACATTCTATTCTTTCTGTTCCAGCAGACACTAAAAACATTTCTCGTGAACTTCAGTAGCCCGTGTTATTTCGATATTTTGTAGACAATTCAGTCTTTATTATCTTAACTAAAAAGAAAACTAGAGGATTTGTCTTCTTTATTTTAATTATAATATGGCCCTGCATTAAATTTCAGTCTATCTACTGCTTCTGGCTCTTCATAAAAATATTATAGCCTATCTCAGAAATACATTCATCTCATGCAAATCGAATGTAAAATAAAAATTAAATCGTGTAAAACTGTGTCGAAATGCTCTTTTTAGACGACAGCAAGAGCGAGAATAATAGTTAAAAGAATCATGGAAAAATAAATGGATTGATTGCAATCCTTGAATAACAGAAACAGCGGTCAGTCTGAAGGAAATGCCATTATTTTTTGCATGTCTTTCATTCCTTCATACTGTGATCAAGGCCTGATTTGATGAAAGTTCATGAGAAAACACGCCTGAATCGCGTTCATTCCAGCAGACCTCAGAGAAAAACAGCAGCTAAAATCCTGTCGAAGCTCAAGAAAACCGAAGCGAACTCGAATCACACAAGATGCTTTCTTCTTATTGTTTGTTTGCCTTTGTTACATAAACTAATCATGCAAATTGTTAAATGACAATCAGACCATATGTTTTTATGATCTAATAATAATAATAATAATAAAACATTTAAAGCTTTTCTGTTCAGGCCTGATTCTTTTTATATTTGCGAATGAACAGAAAGCAAGATAATATTGATAACTTCTTTAACAATCACCCAAATAAAATGCATAAATTTTAAACAGCCTGATGTTAAAGATCGTAAACATCATAAACCTTCTTGCATTGATTTGTAATGTCTGTGAAAAGCTTGCATTAAAAAAGAATGTTCTCTTGCAATTTCTTTTTAAACATTAAGCGTTATTCATGTATGTTTTAGTCATTTTAAAATGCGCGTCACTGCAGCTGATGTTTGTTTTTCACACTGATTCTATTGAATTAAAAGAAAAGAGCTGATCAATATTTATCTCACTGTAAACAGAGTCTGAATTTCCGCTGAGAGAAGCTTTACTTTCAGAATCCGGCAATTGTGCAAAAACCATAAAGGCGAAACAAAAACGGCTCAAATCACATGTTTTTGTGAAATCATTTATACAAGAGATGTACATTGCACGTTCCTTTCTGAGTGTCACGTGACTGACCATGAACACGTGATGTAAATAATTCCACCTGCCAGGGATAATTAAAAAGGGTAATATATTAATCCAAATATCTTTGTGTTTTGTAGCTGTAATTTCTAATTCCAGAACGACTCTTGCGAGTGATTTTGATATAAAAAAGATCAGAGAATCACACAGATCTTCATTTAATCTGATGTTATTCCACAGCTTTTTCAGAAACATGTCTTCAGGTCAAAGTCAGATTTAATGTAAGGTGTTTTTATGAATTGAAGACAAACAAAACATCTGATGGCTGACCACTAGATGGCGCTATAAACACACCACGAGCTCTAGATGGACAGATTTATGAAAAATTATTTAAAAAAATATTTCTGTTATTATAGTTAGTTGGAGAGGGTGAATTTGGATAATCTGTGACATTTAGTGTAATGCTCTATTTACACTGCAAAGCCTTGAAATTAGTTTTGTAGACAAATATAAATTGTATGTATGAACCTTTTTATAAAACTAAAAGTTTATATTTTTCTTTTTAATGTTTGAGTGTATGGTAAAAAAATAGCAATGATAAAGAATAATACGAGCTCATAAAAACTTACAAAATACATTTGCTAATTGCTTTTTAAAATATATAAAAATAAAATATAATAGCACATTTTGCTATACTTCAACCTTCCAAAAGAATTTAATGTGAATTAGCTATCAATAAAAAAAATTAATTATCCTTCCCATTCATTCATAATATGCTTTAATAAATAAACATACATATTTTGCTGCTTGATGCTGTTCATGCAATATTAATGATTTCAGTGCTTTATTTTAAGGACATTTTTTTAAGTTCTTAATGTTAAGGTAAATTATAATTCAGCTGTTTTTATGCATTTTATGCATTTTTATGCATTTGCGTGTTTGCATGCATACAAATATATAGGCTTTTAAATAATATGAGCTTATAAAACCTTATAAAAAAAAAAAATTCAATTTGCTTTAAAAAACACATATAAAAAAAACAACATTATCACATCTACAAAAATTTAATTAATGAACAACAAATAAACAAAAAAAATTCAAAATTTCTAACCAATCAGCCCATGCTGTGTTAATAATCATAGTATATAATTGACATCACTTTATACAAAATAAATTAAAGAATATTTATATTAGTTGTGTGTATGTTGCTTGTAGACTACACAATATTAAAAAAAACAATCAGTTAAACTTTCGTGTCTTTTGTTTGTTCGTCTGTGTGTGTGTGTGTGTGTGTGTGTGTGTGTGTGTGTGTGTGTTAAAGAGTTAAAGAGAGAGAGAGAATATTAGTATTTTTGTGTAAGTCTGATTCCAGTGCTGACATGTGAACAGCAGCAGCAGATTTTCTCTAACACAGAGACTCAAGGCTTTTTTCCCGGACTCCGACTGTGACATGTTTTTCTCATCACACACACGGATCATCAGTGTTTGCTGACACCGACATCAAACCACAACAACGCTTCTGAACCAGGGTGAAGTTAAAGCTAAAATCAGTCATCGCCGCAGAGACGACAGCATCTACAGGTCAGCTTCAGTTATAATTTATCATTCATTTATATCTGAAGGCAAAAGTGAATTTAATTAGGCAGATTTTGGCCATTTTGCAATGATAAAATAGTGTTTATAGATTGTATGCAGGTTCTTTTCAAATATTGCATCTGTTCCTGAATACAGAAATCAACTCCTCATCATGTCTGATTTAATGTTGTATTTTAATATGCACATGTTGAATTGACATTTCAGACACAAACAGATCGCAGTAGCAGCACGTTAAGAGTTACAATCATTCTTAAACTGTAAAAAAAGTGATTATTCAGAGTTGTAAATAAAACAATGATTATTGAGCTTTTTAAATAAAATGTTGACATATAATTCAATGTGTTGCTTGCCATTTCTTTGTAATTATTTATGAAATTTAGCAATTTCTGAGTGAGAATTGTTTCTACAGTGATACAACTGAAACTCAAAATACATGCTGTGTAAATAAAACACATTATAAAACAGTCATTAATCAGCATTAGATTAACCATCAATATCTTTATCTATTTATTAATGTGGAAAATGATGCATCGCTGTATATCCAGTGGATTATTCCAGTAATTCAGCCACTAGACAAACACATATTTATCCTGAAAATTAGATGATACAAAAAAATCTAAGCAAAGCATCTGATCGAACAAATGCTGCAGATTTTCTGAGCCACTTAATTAATGTCTGTCTGTGTAAAGAGAGAGGAGAGTACAGTGCTAAAGTGCTGTCAGATTCGTTAGGATAATAAATGTTCCTAATGACCCCAAAGTGCAAAATCATTACAGTGACATCCAGTCAGAGTCACCAAAGCAGAAAATCTGATGAATGCATGAAATGATTGTTCTGAAAGCTGAGAGCAGGGATTTTTATTTTGTGCTTTTGAGTGTTTGATGTAAAACAATCAACTACAATAAATAATTTTAAAATCAAATCTAAATGAATGAAGAAAAAAACTTTATCTCAATCACATAAATCAAATCATCACTACACTATTTCAAATCAAATGGCCTTTGTAGTGTGGAAATGTACATTTTACATTTTAAAATAATGTGAGCTCATAAAAGCTAATTAAGCAATAAGCAACTTTAAAATGTATAAAAATAGATTAAAAAAGATATAAAATACGTAAAAGCACATTATTTTAACTTTCTAAAAGTATTTAATATGAGCTGTACACAAAATGATCAGTTTTCCTGTTCATCTTATGCTGTTAATAATTTTGCATGTTATTGGGCTTATGCTGTTCATGCAATATGAATGATTTCAGTGCTTAATTTTTAAGGACATTTCTGATAATTTTTTAAATGTTAAGTAGGTGAATGATAATTGTGCTGTTTTTATGCATTTGCTGTTTGATGCATTTCAATGAATATGAAGATTTTAGGTTCAAATGTATATGAAAGTAGAAGGAAACTTCAAATATTTTGCCATTTTAATTTTAATACAAATATTCCATCTTTCAAATCATATGAGCTCATCTATTAATAAAATGAAATTAAAATAAAATAATTGCATTTCTGTGCTAGCTTATACACAACATTTTCTATAGTTTTAAAACATCATTTTAATTATTGCATATTATTGGGCTTATTCGTGCATTAGTAATTATTTCAATGCTTGATTTGAAGGATATTTTTGTTTATTTTTTCTGCTAAGCATGTAAATATTAATCCTGCTTTCTTATGCAAGTAGGTGTTTTTTTATGCATTTGTATGTTTTTGTGCATATAATTTTTTCAAGAAGCCTTTCAAATAATATGAGCACAAAATAATTAGAAAAATGCTGTTTAAATTATAAAAAGCATATTATTTCAACTTTCCAAAAGTATTTAACATGAACAAGCTATACACAAAATGATCAGCTCTCCTATTCAGCCTATGCTGTGGTAATATCATTGGGCTGATGCTGATCATGTAATATTAATGGTTTCAATGCTTGATTTTAAGGACTTTTTTTAATGCTGAGTAGGTAAATGATAATTCTGCTGTGTTTATGCATTAAGTGTTTTTTTTATACATTTGTGTGTTTTTATGCATACAAATATTACATGAAGTGTTTCAAATAATATGAGTTAAAAGCTCATTAAAAGATAAAATAATTAAAATGCATTTTCAATCCTTTTAAAAGTATTTAACATGTACCCCTACACAAAAATATACATTTTCTTATTCAGCTTATGCTGTTAATATTTTTGCATATTATTGGGCTGATGCTGTTCATGCAGCATTAATGATTTCAGTGCTTGATTTTAAGAACATTCTTGTTGAATATTTTGTGTTCTGTCACACGTTACTCAAACGCACTCTAACTCATCCTCCCCTCAACCTCTCCTCAACCCTCATCCACCCCCATTCCGAGCCGCTCACGTCTCCATGGCAACCGTCAGTGCCGCTGGGCGGGGTCTGAGGCGGGGTTCTGATTGAAAAAGGGGCGGGGGGGTTTGTTTTCACCACCTTGTCGAAGTACGCGAGATCCGCCACGTACTTGCCCATCGGAGAGAGAGACACGATGGGCGGGAACTCATAGCCCCACAGGATCTCGTCGGGCAGGTAGGAGGTGCGCACCTGACAGGTGGCTGATGTGGGTTCCACTGTGGAGCTCATCATCACCATCAGCCCGAAATAAACAAACAAACCGAATGAGTATTTCTGCAAAACAAACCGAATGAGTATTTCTGCAAGATATTCCAGCACTGTAAAAATCAACGAAAAATCTAAAAACCTTAATTAAAGGTGAATTCAATTGTCACCCAATGTGACACCCAATGTTACTGTCAACTTCCTTGAAATCACTTCCGTTTGATTCCACTGGAGGCGCAGTATTTACAATGACAGAGGTTTCAAAACCTATTTCAATTTTCAGATGCTTATAGTGACAATATATTCAAATAAATAACTAAATTATTAA
This sequence comes from Cyprinus carpio, assembly GCF_018340385.1. NCBI lineage: Eukaryota > Metazoa > Chordata > Actinopteri > Cypriniformes > Cyprinidae > Cyprinus > Cyprinus carpio. Next base: position 27,577,652 of record NC_056573.1, on the reverse strand, counting down.
AAATAAAATAGGCTATAAACAAAATTAAATATAAAAATATAAAATTTACTAAAAATGAAAAAAAATAAAAAAAAAAAAAAAAAAAAATAAATTAATTAAAAATTTAAAAAAAAATAAAAAATTAAAAAAATGAAAAAATAAAATGAAAAAATAAATTAATTAAAATGAAAATTTAATTAAATATTTAAATTTGATTACAAATTAAAATAGAGTAATAATAAAAACATTAAAAATGAAAAAAAAATTTAATACATTTAATAACATTAAAATATTTTAATTGCTAATGTTCTTCAGGCATCACACTCTTTTAAGCCAGTGATTTTACATGACTCTTTAAGTTGTTAAGAATCCAGGATTTACTCACATGAAAATATTTTAGAGCTTGGCATAACTAGAAAATTTTTTTTTTATAAAATAATAAAAATAAAAAAAAAAATATATATATATTAATATATATATATATATATATATATAATATATATATATATATATATATATATATAATATATTATATATTATTTAAAAATTAAAAGTTCATTATAAAAATGCAAATAATATTAAATAATACATATATTTGTATTTGTCTTATCTCTTTTCAAAACTTGCTTTGTTCTATTTTTATAATTTAAAATAAGATAATATGAATAAAAATAAGAACAATTTTTGAGTGGTTGAAAAACACTGCTTTAATGAGATGTCTTTCCTTTATTTGATTTTTAAAAACTACTTTTGTTGGTTTATTTATTTTTTCCAATAACATTTAACCCTGCTGTGCTGAAAATCCTTTACCTAATTTGTTATTTCTAGTCAAAAATGACCGGCCTTTAAAAATTTGCTTGTAAATGTCTCATTATACTATCACTAAATACTGGATTCAATCTATTTTTCAGCTTGTTTTCTTTGAGTTAGCACTGGTGTTGTATTTCTCTTCGGAACTAATTGATCTGAGCTCATGCACATCAGATTTTGAGTTAAAAAAAAACCAACAACTTTATTTGTGGATAATTTTTTCAATGTTTACTCAAAAACTGAGGATTGTGAACAGAATGAAGGATCACAGCATCTGTACCCTTGTCGGCCCATCGGCTCAGCGGGCTCTGCTCGTCGATGATGTGGTAGAAGGTGAGCGGGAGGATGAGGAAGGGGCTCTCGCTGGCCGTGTCCACGCTGAAGGTCACGTTCTTCTGGTCCAAACGCACCGTCTCGCCCTCCTTCGGCACACATGGCTGTAAAAGCTTCCCAGTCACCTGGAAAAATCACATTAATTGCATTTGTCCTTGAAAAACTCACAATATTTCACTGCAAAACTTAGTATCCACATGAGCACATTTCCATGCTCTGAAAGGAAGGCAGCATATATATATATATATATATATACAACGATGGCACATTTCAGATCTCACTGAGTTTGTGTTCTAGTTTTAATCTGCACACTGTAATTCAGTGTCATTCTCTTCAGTGTGACAAATCAATCAATAAATAAATCATTCACTGGCATCCTTGATGAAGTGATCATTCTCTCCTCCGGTTACCTGGCAGCCCAGCAGCAGACTCTTGCGCATGTTGGCGACTCGTATCATGAGACTCGGTCGGCCGTCGTGATTAGCTATCACAGCATGCTGACTGAACCGAATCGTCTCGCCACGCTTCTTTGGCCGAGCCAACTGAGAGAGAGAGGGAGAGATCATATTTAAACATCAAACATGTCATATTTTACCCCCAAATATACATATTTAAATCATAACAATCAGTAATAAGAAACAGTATTGAGAAAAAAGAATTGCAAAAATCTCTGTAGTAAAATATTTGGATGCATGAAAATAATGAGAACTTGGAGTTATATATATATATTATTATATATATATATATATATATATATATATATATATATATATTTGTTACATTTAGCAACATTAACAATGTTATTTTCCTGTTCATTACTGTAAAGCTGCATTGTATAAAATGCAGTATAAATAAATGTGACATGAATTAATTGTTTAAACAATAATATGTGTATGTTACTTTAATATACATTTTAATTGTGTGTGTGTGTATATATATATACATTTTTATTTATTTTATTTTGTTTTGAGGCCTGTTTCCTGGGTTAATATTTGTATGTATGTATATGTTACTTTCATGTACATTGAATTTATATATATATACACAGTACAGGTCAAAAGTTTGGAAACATTACTATTTTTAATGTTTTTGAAAGAAGTTTCTTCTGCTCATCAAGCCTGCATTTATTTGATCAAAAATACAGAAAAAAATGTAATATTGTGATATATTGTTCAATTTAAAATAATTGTTTTTAAATTTATTATACTTTAAATTGTCATTTATTTCTGTGATGCAAAGCTGAATTTTTAGGATCATTATCACATGATCCTTTAGAAATCATTCTAATATGGTGATTCATTATCAAAGTTGGAAACAGTTCTGCTGCTTTATATTTTTTCAGAACATGTGATACTTTTTTAGGATACTTTGATGAATAAAAAAAAAAAGAAAAAAAAAAGAAGCTATGTTTTTTAAAATATAAATATTTTGTAATAACAATATACACTACTGGTGAGTAATTTGGGGTCAGTAATTTTTTTCTTTCTTTCTTTTTTAAATAAAATCAATACTTTTATTCTTCAGCAAGGATGTGTTAAATTGATAAAAAGTGATAGTAAAGAAAAATATATTATTAGAATATATATTATTAGAATTTTTTTTTATTTTGAATAAAAGTTAGTCTTTAAAAACCTTTTATTCATCAAATATATTAGACAGCAGAACTGTTTCCAACACTCATAATAAATCAGAATATTAGAATGATTTCTAAATGATCATGTGATAGACTGGATGTTACATGTGACACTGAAGGCTGGAGTAATGATGCTGAAAATTCAGCTGCGTCATCACAGGAATAAATATTTTTTTAAAGTATATTCAAATAGAAAACTATTATTAAAGTAGAATAAATTTTTATTTTTGTCAAATAAATGCAGGCTTGATGATATTTTTGTCAAATAAATGCAGGCTTGATGAGCAGAAGAGACTTCTTTCAAAAACATTAAAAATAGTAATGTTTCCAAACTTTTGACCTGTACTGTATGTATATAATGACCTGTTTTCTGGGTTAATATTTGTATGTATCTATATATGTTATTTTAATGTACATTTTATTTTTCATAAAAACATTTTCTTTTCTTTTAGAATAAATTGAGACCTGCATGTTTTCTAGGTTCATATTTATATGTATAATATTATGTATATGTTACTTTAATGCACATTTTATTTTTATAAAACTTTTTGTTTTGTTTTGCTTTGTTTCGGAGTAAAATGTGCCCTGCATGTTTTCTGTGTTTAGGTGTGTAAATGGATGTGCACCTTGGCGAGGAAGGTTCCGGTGATGAAGATCTCCATGGCGGTGGTGATGAGGAGCTGGATGATGAGCAGGACGATGGCAGATGGACACTCCTCCGTGATGCAGCGGTATCCGTATCCAATGGTGGTCTGAGTCTCCAGCGAGAAGAGAAAGGCTGCGGTCAGCGTTTGCATCTGCATCACACACACACTGTGGTTTGCTGGAGGTTCAAACTCTACAGAAAGAAACACAAACATATGACTGATGCAAACTGATGCACACGATCAAGCACATGGATCTAATAGGGGTTTTATTTCATTGGATGGACTTAATAATTATTTTTAATAATCTTTAGATGTTGCAAAAATATTTTATTAAATTAATTATTATTTAATTATTTAATACATCATTATTGAATAATTTCATTATGAATTTTAATAATTTCATATTTACTTATATTTACTTTTTTTTGTCCTTTATTTTTTATTTATATGGATGATTCTGAGGAAACATTTTATTGCTCAGAAATTTCACTTTTAAAACTCAAGAGACTTAATTAATTTAATTTTAATTTAATTTAATTTAAGTATTAACCTGGTCTCCTAACATTTGTTAGAAGTAATAAAAGTGAGAAAAATCATTAAGATTTTTATGAAAGATTAGGCCAAAATAAACATTATTTCTTTATAAAACATGTATGGAATGTCAGGGCTATTATTGTTAACTAAAACTATAAAAAAAATTGTTACTTGAAATAAAATAAATTTTAACTGAAATAATATAAAAAATTTACTTATTTGTATCAGCAAGTTACCAAGGCAACATCTTTCATTTCTCATAAACTTAAAATACTAAAAAAACAACAAAATTACTTAAACTTACCTAAAATGAAAATATAAAAATACAAAATAACTCCAAATATTAATAAAAACTAGAATAGTATAATAATTATTCTAAAATAACTATGTCATGGAAGAATCATTCACAGTAAGTCCAGGAGCATAAATTAAGAAAGTCACTATATGTTGATTTTTATTTTATTTCCAGCTCTTACCAAGTAGGTCTCCATGCACCAAAGCCAGCAGGTACCACAGCAGTCCAAAGGTGAACCAGGTTCCCACAAACGTGGCGCTGAACAGAATCAGTTTGTACCTCCACTGCATGTCCACAAAGGTGGTCCAGGGGTCACGCAGGTACAGAGCGCCACGCCCACTCACATGTTCGATGCGGACATTGCTCCGCCCATCCTTGGATAGCACCCGCCTCCGGTGCGCCACCTGACTCCCATGCCCCGCCCCCCCGAGCAGAGGCTTTAGGACGTCTGTCTGCGTCTGAGAGTGGCACACCTTCTGAGGGGCGGGGCCATAAGAGAGGGGTATGGCTGATGTCATCTAGGGGAGAAACAAGTGGCGAAAGACAATTTGAGTGATGCTCATAACACAAAACAGTGAAGTATTAAGGTAGTTACATTTATATTTATGCATTTGGTAGATGCTTTAATCCAAAGCACTGCATTCATTTGTTTTAAGGTAAGATACCAAAAAGTGAATAGGGTAAAAAAATGCAACTAATCAATATCATACTTGCCCAGCTGATTTGATTGCAGTAAAATTTACAAACTTTTTTTTTTGTATGATAAGTTTAAATATGCAAATAATGCATTATCTAATTAAATATGCATACATTTCCAGAACAGAAATCTGAACATTGGTTCAAAATTGTTGTTTGATTTTGTTGACATATTAGACTTAAAAGTTTTTACTGAGGGGATTTTAGATTTCATGTTTTATCACTCCATAAATGAGAAAATACTCAAAAAATATTTTCACCTTTTGTTTATGAATAAACCCCTCAGTAAAACCCTTCAGAATGTAGATAGGAATCAAACTGTAAGTTCTGGTGTATGTAAGTGCTGCTGAAGTGGAGATACAAACTCATTTTGAGAAAATGTCGTGAAATCTACAGACACAAATATATAAAGTGCAATAATAAATCAGTGTGAATAATATATGAACAAACTCCTCAGTAAAAATCTTCAGAATATAAAGAGGAATAAAACTGTAAGTTTTGGTGTTTGTAAGTGCTTCTGAAGTGCAGAATAAACTCACAGCCTTTAGAAATATGCATTTTCACCACGTTTTAAGGAGTAAAATGTTGTATAAATCAGTGTGAATGATATATGAACAAACCCCTCAGTAAAAACCTTCAGAATATAGATAGGAATAAAACTGTAAGTTTTGGTGTATGTAAGTGCTACTGAATTGGAGAAAAAACTCACTCCCTTTAAAGATGTGCATTTTTATCCCATTTTTATGAGTAAAATGTTATATAAATTAGTGTGAATTGTATAAAAACAAACCCCTCAGTAAAAACCTTCAGAATATAGAGAGGAATAAAACTGCTAAGTCTGGTGTATGTAAGTGTTACTGAATTTGAGAAACAAACTCATTTTTAGAAAACGAAATCTACAGAAACAAATAGCTAAAGTGCAATAAAATAAGTAATATTTTGGATACTTTCTGTTTCTGTGTTTTTACCTGTAGTGTCTTGCCTAAAATAAAAAAGAGACAATAAACAATAATGGAAAAGAATGAGAAAAGTGAATAAATTGTTGGTAATGAGCCATATACAAGGTTGCATTACATGCATCATTGTGCATTATATCAGAGTGTTTGCACTGACTAATAAGCCACGGCTCAAACACAATGTCTTTTAGTGCTTGTAATACAAATATGCTCAGTCAGATGCCATGATTTTCAGCTCATTCAGTAGTCTTCAGTGGTTTTCTGCAGTACTTTTGTTTTGTGGTGTAGATTTCAGTCCGTAGGGAGAAGTGCAGGTTATCTGGTTAATCAGGTGAACAGAACAGATTATTTTACACGAGAGACTTTAACCAACAATGAGCTGAAAGAGACGCACTAAATGAGGACATGTGGAAAAAAATCACACTGTTTCTCCTCATCTGCAATATAAACTCATTGCACAGCAAAAAAGAGTGTCTTCCTCAGTATTTTTGCCTTGTTTTCCAGTACAAATATCTAAACATTCTTAAAACCAAGTTACATTTACTGGAGAAGCAAAATTAGTAAAGATAGTAAGTCTCTTTTTTTAAAGTTAAATTAAGTGAGTTTATGCTTAAATCAAGATGTCTGTAAAAACCTGTTAATCGGGTCAGAAAAATAATACAGTTTTCCCTTTGAGTTAAGTTTTATTTTTCTGATCCCGATGGCAGATATTTGATTTCAACTAAAACATAAACTCACTTTATTTTGATAATTTTTTTCAGAAAGTCCAAACAAATGTAGATGCATTATTGTGCAAAAAACAAAGTCTCTATTCTCTTTATCAGCAGAACACTTATATAACAGCATTAATTATATTCAGTGTTATGTAATTTGATGGATCACCATCCTTTCATGTGCATTATCCAGTCTTAAGCTGTGTCAAATGTGCCGTGTCCTTACTTTGTAAAAATGTACTGTGATAACCATAGTTTCTGCCAAAATATACCATAATGTAAAATGATTCGCCAATGCAGTGAATATAAAACAAAGACTGTTGGAGTACATTTTGCAAGAAATGCTATTTCAGTTTTTCTACTTAAAATGTTTAGTCTATTTAATTCAATATTTTACTTGCCTTTTGTTTGTATTTGTGAAATGTACTGTCAATTTTTGATTGAAAACTGTTTCGATATCAATAACACTGATAAAAATGACAAAAATGTTCTGAAAGCTTCTTGCATGATATGATCACATATTAATTTATTATGCTTGTACACTGGTAACTATGTGGCAGTTGGTCTATAATGATGGTTATCATGGTAAAGACTAAAGGTGTTAAATACTTGTGATGTGTTTTAGTCTCTCTGCTTCCACCTTATCAGCTCTTCCAGGTTCTGTCTGTCTGTCTCTGTCTCTCTCTCAACCGTCTTTCTCTCTCTCTCTCTCAAGTACAAAGGAATGTATTGTTTGAAACACTCACCAACGGGACAAAACCGACCACTGACAAACACATCTTTGTGTGTGTGTTTGTGTGTGTGTGTGTGTGTGTGAGTGTGTGTGTGTGTGTGTGTGTTTGTGTGTGTGTGTGTGTGTGTGTGTGTGTGTGTGTGTGTGTGTGTGTGTGTGTGTGTGTGTGTGTGTGTGTGTGTGTGTGTGTGTGACACAATGGCAGCTCATTAGTATTCCAAAGTCGATAATGATCCTCCCTCCACAAATCTCAACCTGCAGTTGCACTTTCCAAACTCTCACTTTCCTTTCTTTCTTTCTTTTTCTTTCTTTCTTTCACAGTATCAGATGCACACAAGATTTGACCATTTTCCTAACCCTAACCTCAGCTCATCTGATTGATCATTGCACTGCAGCACCAAACTAATGCATTTGTTTTCCAGAACATGATAAAATGATATTTAAAAAAAGATAATACAACTTCTGTAATGTCTAACAGGCAACTTCTGACTTAGAAATCCTTGATAAACGCAAACATTGCAACTGTTACTAAGATGTATCAACTTCGCATTTTTGCGTTTGCATAAATCAGTGCTACTTTTCTACTTCAGAGTTTCACATTTAAATCAATGTGTCACTTTCTGTTTCTTTGTAATACTTTGTGAAATTAGCTAGCAATTTCTAGGTGTAAATTGTTCCGTGTAATGACAAAATAGATCTTTGTTGGGAGGAACACATGAATGTGAACAGGTTGCATGATGTGTGCAGCACGTGTTGTTCAGAAGTTTAATCAGACAGCTCTGAACATATTAACCAGGTGCTTCATTAAAACCTATTCAGAAAGTTGAGTTTGCATGAGTGCATGTGAAATCCAGCGTCTTACCTCGTCATTCAGAGAGCTGCAGTCTGTTAACACATGCACCCAGGTGTTCAGATGCTGCGATTCATCAGGTTCTGCATTCAGGTTTGCTGATCTCAGCTACATGTTGATGTTCATTAAACAAATCTTAACTTTGCTAAACAAGCTCTGCAAAAAGACTGAATCTCTCAGGAGCAAATGACATGCTCTTATAAACTGGATCTCTCTCTCTCTCTCTCTCTCTCTCTCTCTCTCTTTCTCTCTTCATTCAGCTCTTTCAGCACATGTCTGTTCTGCTAAACTCCATCTAAAACTCCATCTTTTCTTTTTCTTTTTTCTTTTATTATTTTATAATTTTTATAATATTATAAGTTTGTGAGCTCACATTAAACAGCAGACTATACTGAAAACTTGCACTGTAAAAAATTAAAATATTAAAATGAATAAGTGACAACAAATAGGTTAAATTAAGATTAAGACAAAAATTGGTTTGCAAAACATAATATAAATAGAGACCAGTTACAGCACTTGATCATTTTGCAATAACAACGCAAATATATATTACATTATATTATTATTTTATTTTATTTTAAATATAACCTGTTTTGAATTTAAAAATTAGATGACAGTAACATTTGGGTAACATTTTATTTTTAATATGCACTTAAAATTTGAGTATTATGAATAAGAAAACAAACTTTTTAACATTAAAATCCATGCAGTTTATTTTTAGTAAAAAAAAAAATCTAAATTTCATTTGAAAAGAAATCAAAGAAGGAGCAAATGTTCACTGTAACCTTCTTAACAGTTAATAAATAAATATCCATCATCGTTTATTTTCACATATAATTTTTTTTTCATCTCAGCCTAAATAATGCATCCTAAATCTATCAGTAAGATCACTGCACTGGAGATATTTGTGTAAAAGTCTAATATTCCAATGATGTTTGATGCATTAGTGCTGGAGTGAAACAGAAGCTGAATTAAAGGGCTGTTCTTCTCATGCTCTCATGGTGTTATAGTCTTCACTTTGAGTTTTTTGTCCTGATTCAGACACTTTGCAAAACTTCCTCATCACTTGTGGATGTCAGTGGTTTGTGAAGTGAAGTGCTGGAACAGAACATCCTGAGAACAGCAGCTCACAAAAGAGCTCGTGAGAGGAATGAGAACTCCAGAGTGATGAGGAGTTTCATTAATGAGAGAGATGCAAAATGAGGAAGTGATGCTGCTGAACACTGTGACCTGCAGGAGGCGCTGTGTGACACGTCCATCACCGGAACCTGCCACAGCATCCCCTGCTGCATGGTGAGCATGCTTTATACTTTATAGAACATTTCAAATTAAAATGCTCATTTATTGCATTTCCTAAGCAACAATTATATTTTGTCATTTATATATATATATCTATATATATATATATATATATATATATATATATATATATATATATACACACAAAAAAAACATTTTATATTAAAAACTGAAATGCTTTATAGTTTTTAATGTTTAGATATAATGTTTATAATATATCTTAATTTTTGCCTGGTTTAAATATATAAGGTGCTCAGTATCAGTCCATTAAAATATATTTTCCTTTTGTACACAAATATTCATAAAATACCTGGTTTATATTCTCTTTCGTATATATTACAGAACAGATCTGTAATAATATCAAAGTCTATGAACTTAGAAAATTTGATATTGAAATTAAAATGCTAATTTTTGGTATTTCCCATAAATATTTTTATTATTATTTTTATTTTATTACTGAACATTAACATAAAAATGCACATTTCTTCAAATGCAAACAATGAACTATATAATAAAACAGAAAAAAAAGAAAAGCAACTACAAAAATAAATACTGAGATAAATAATTTTGTACAATTATATAAAAATAAGAATAAGGGTTCAAAAATAAATACATAAATAGCTTTCAAAGTCTTTGTGGTTTCTCTACTACAGTCAACAAAATCATAACGTTGGGTTTTTTATTAGTTAACTTGCACTCATGAATGTGAAACTTGGTCAAAAATGTGAATAAATGCATTTAACAGAGGGAACTTTTTCTTTTTTGTTACATTTGTGTCGCCTCCGTTTGTTTTAGAGGCGCGGCGAATGACCTCACAAAGCACCGCGCTCCAGGAAATGCCCACACCCGCGCGCGCAGCCAATAAGCGCGCTTCGCCACCGTTTTATAAGGTCATTCTCTCATACCCACACATCCACAGCGGAACACCAGACACAGACAGAGGACGGAGACCCGAGACGCGAGACTTTCTTCTCATACTTCACTTACCGAAACTCAGAAACGCGTCGCGATGTTTGAGGATTCAACTACAGCGTAAGTTTAAAACACTTCATTGAAGAGGCTTTATATTTTACAATGATGTAGATGATTTTATATTATGTCTAAAGTGCGCGCATGTGGTTTATTGCGTCATCAGTATAGGCGTTACATCAGAAATCATATAATAAGTACTGTATCATCTTTATATTATCTATCTGAACAGTCGTTTTTGTGAGTTTTACAATTGAACTTAAACAAATAGATAATGATGAAACCTGTTAAACCTGTTAAACCTGTTAAACCTGTTTGACACACTTATAATATCTCATATCTGACATTAACGTGACTTTTACATGAATAAAGCTCTTTTAAGCTCCTTAACAGTTTAGACCGTTAGATATAATGCGTGATATAACAGCTGAAATGATGAAAAGTCAAGTAATAAGATGTAAGCGCGTGTGTTGAGATGCACGTGCACGTGGATTGTGTGATGCTGGGAAACCGGTGCGTGTCGCGCGCTGCGCGTGTCCTTCAGCACGTGTCAGTGCGATCAGACTCCCGATGATGATGAGAAGAGAATCTGTGCTTTCTGAAATATTCTGAATGTCTTATTAATTTCTGTTTGCTGATATGTAGCCTAAGTGTTTTGCAACCATGCACCATTAACTACATATTTATTACATGGTATGGTGTATGGAAGGCTGTTTGCGCCACTGAATTAAAAAAAAAGAAAGTTTGGCGCGGGTTTTTTTTTACTCACAATTCTGACTTTTTTATTGCAATACTGACTTTTTTCTCAGACTTGTGATATATTACCTCGCAATTGTCCAATTTTAAAGTCCAAAAAAACACTGATATGCAACACTGACATTCATTTTTCACAATGAAAGTCGCAATAATCCAGCTAATACAAGAACGTTCTCTAAAATGATGTACAGACGCTATTCTGCTAAGGCTAATAGAACGTTTGTCCAAAGCTATTTATTAATAATGTTCTCGAAACGTGTTATATGTCGTTCGTGGAACGTTTTTCTTCTAAAACGTAATACATCTAAGACTTTTTAAAAGTAACCGCTTGTTTCAGAAAATCCAGAGAACGTTCAAAAGTAACATTCTCATGATGTCTGGTGATGCTCGGATACAATGGAATGTTCCCGCACATTGTGAACTTTCAGAGAACGTTCGGAAATAATGATTTGTGACTCAATGTAGTGGTCCTGGATGTGAGTCATATCAGAGATTCCTGTGTGAGTCATTAGCTGAACCGCTCATCTGTGCACTAATTGAACTAATCCAGCCGTTATTTATAAAGCCCCAGTGTTTTTATTTCATCAGATTGAGCTCAGATGAGAAAGAAGGCAGACAGAATGACTCCACCGTACACTTTCATGCTTCATTCAGTCATAAATACTTTTCTCTTTCAAACATCGAGTCCTAATAAGGCATTCATAGGTTGAACACTGCTTTTTATGTTTGAGAGTAAAACACTATTTAGTGAAGCTTAAGCTAAAAGAGCATTTTAGTTAATATTTTGAATTAGATTTTATTTTTATTTTAGTTTAAGTTCTGTTTTTTAATGTGTGTGTATTTCTGTTATTTATAATTTTTTTTAGATGTCTAAATAGTAATTTATATTTCAGTTTTATTGTTGTTTTAGTTAAACTTAATGAAAATGAATGTTTATAGTGATTTTTATTTCAGTTTTCTAGCTAGTTAAACTAAGTGAAAAATGTTGTCTGTTTTTTTTTTAATGTTTTTAGTTTTAGTTACCTATAATAACCAAGTAATTATATCAAATTAGATAATTTTTAGAATAAAGTTATAGCAATTTTTGTTTTTGTTATTTATTTATTTATTTGTTTAAATATGTGTACATAATAATTTTTATTTCTCCATTTTTATATCTCCATTTATCATAATTATATATATATAGAATAAGGTTCCATTAGTTAATGTTAGTTAATGTATTAATTAACATGAACAAACAATGAACAATACATTTATTACTGTATTTATTCATCTTTGTTAATGTTAGTTAATGAAAATAAAGTTATTCATTGTTAGTTCATGCTAATTCACAGTGCATTAACTAATGTTAACAAGCACAACTTTTGATTTGAATAATGCATTAGTAAATGTTGAAATTACCATTAAATAAGATTAATAAATGCTGTAGAAAGATTGTTCTTGCTTAGTTCATGTTAACTAAAGTAGTTAACTAACATTAACTAATGGAACCTTATTCTAAAGTGTTACCATTTTTTATTATTATTTTGCTATACTGTCCTATGTATATAGCTTTTTTAGTTAAACTAAATGAAAAGGAGATGCTGCTTTGGCAAGTAGTTGAAATAAATTAAGTTTAAGGTTTTTTAGATTTTATTTCAGTTAATGTTTATTTTATCCATTTAGTGTTTATTTTATAAAGAATTTGTAAGAATTAACAATTTTTTTTTTTTTTTTTTTTTTTACACACAATTTGCTTCTAATGATAGCAAATGAGATTAAACGATCACTTATTTCACTAAAAATTCACATGACCTTCTCTGCTGTCCTCCAGGTACAGTTATGAGGAGTGTAAGGCCACAGCTGATTGGCTGCTGGCTCAGGCTCCAGTGCGCCCCCTGCTGGGGATCGTGTGCGGCTCTGGTCTCGGAGGATTGGCAGAAATGCTGAAAGATAAGCTGCTCATTGACTACAGTGACATCCCCAACTTCCCTCAGAGCACCGGTGAGTTCAGACCATGTTCTGTGACGGTGGATTGTGCTGTGATCATCTCCAGACTGACTCCTGCTCGCTCTAACCGTGTTTTCTGTAGTTCACGGTCACGCCGGGAAGCTGGTGTTCGGCACGCTTAAAGGAAAGCCGTGTGTTTGCATGCAGGGCAGGTTTCATCTGTATGAAGGATACCCCATTCAGAAGGTGATTAACACACTAACTGTTCATCTGAAATGTGTTCAAACGTTCTGCTAACCTTTCCAATAAGTTACAAAAACATTACATTTGATTGTTCTCTGAACATTCAAGACGTCTAGTTTTTTAAAAATTAAAAATGTTTTTTCTTGGTTATGCAAACCTGTATAATTGAGATACTATTATAGTTTTTATTAATATCTTGAATTATTTTTTTATTTTCTGTTTCCAATTGAATTTCAGTTTGTTTTAGTAATTTTGTTGTGATTTTATTAGTTATTAGTTTTATTATAATATTTTTGTTCATTTTTGTTTTATTATTATTTTTTTAAATATGTCTATATAGTATTAATGTAATTTTTATTTTAGTTTTAGCTTTTTTTTTAAGAAACATCAAGTTAAACTAAATGAAAATGAGAAATGTTGTCTTGGCAACTTGTTGAAATTAAATAAGTTTAAGGTTTTATATTTTACTTTATTTTTTCGTTTTTGTTTTATTAGTTTTTATTTTATTTTAAATATGTCTATATATTATTAATTTAATTTTTATATAGTTGCCGTTGATTTTTAATTCAGTTTTAGTTTTAGTTATTTTAGAACATCCAGTTAAAATACATTTAAATTAGAAATGTTTTCTTGGCAACTAGATGAAATAAAAAAAGTTTATGTTTTTCATAATTTAATTTTTTTAATTTTTACTTTTTTTAATGTAATTTTTTTTTAAATGTCTGTGTAGTTTTTGTTTATTTTTACTTCAGTTTTAGTTTTAATTATTTTATAACATCAAGTTAAATTTAAACGAAAATAAGAAATGTTTTCTTGACAACTAGCTGAAATTAAGTTCATGTTTTTCTTTTCTTTATTTCAATTTACAAAAACTGCTTCATGGTTTCAGATTTAGCTTCAGTTCATTATAATAACCCTGTTACAAATGTTATAGAAGACGTAAATGGAACGTTACATTGTATCATTTAGCAAACCTTTAAACGTTCTCTAAACGTTCTGAAACAAGCAGTAAACGTTTAAAAACATTTCAGAAAAACCTTCCATGACTGATGTTTAAATGCTAATGTTTGAGAACGCGTTTGTTCATAACGTTGAGAGGAGGAACTGTGGTGTCATTATTAACTCAAACAGAGTGTGATCAGTATTTGCTGAATGTAAACAGCAGGGGCGTTTTTACGATGTCTTTATTAATACAACACAAACTTTGCACGTTACACAATCACCTCTAGTTCAGCTCCTCTGAAGATAATGTCATCAGAGTGCAAAACATGCTTAATATCCTGCAGAGGCATCATATGTTTCTGTTGGTTTTGAGCTGGAATGTGACTCAGGCTTGATCCTGGTGATCTGGTTTTGTAGACCACGATGCCGATGCGTGTGTTTAAGCTGATGGGTGTGGAGACGGTCATCCTGACCAACGCCGCCGGCGGACTCAACCAGGACTTTAAAGTGGGCGACATCATGGTCATAAAGGACCACATCAATATTCCAGGATTCGCTGGAAACAACCCGCTGGTGGGAGCAAACGACGAGAGGTGAGACTCTGGAGCTGACCTCATTATCTGATTCCATTCATTCATTACAGAGCTGCACAGCTGAACATTAAAAACCCTCATAAAAATGGCAAAGCACATGACAAATCACTCAAACATGATCGTGAGTAGTGTGGTAATGGTGAACGAAAACAAACTATTAAAAACCTTTGAAATAAAGCTGAAATAAAATATAAATATTAGATGAAAAGACCAAAATTTAGAAATGTTGCATTGGCTACTTAATTAAATAAATACGTTTATGTTGAAGTACAAAAATTACTAAAAAAAGAAGATAAAATTAAAGCTATGTAAAAAAGAAAAAGAAATCATCAAAACTTAATAATAATAAAAATCATTTTTGCTAATTGAAATAAAGATGAAATAAAATATAAATAATAGATGAAAACACCAAAACTTATAAAACTTAAACAAAATTTAGAAATGTTGCATTGGAAACTAAATTAAATAAATACGTTTATGTTGAAGTACAAAAATTACTAAAACAAAAAAAAAAATAAAAATAAATTAAACCTATGTAAAAATAGAAAAAAATAGACAAAAGCATATGACGAAATGATCAAAACTTAATAATAATAATAAATTAAATAAATTGCTAATTGAAATAAAGATTAAATAAAATATAAATATTAGATGAAAGACCGAAACTTAAAAAAACCTTAAAATTTAGAAATGTTTCTTTGGCAAATGAATTAAATAAGTTGAAGTGCTAAAATTGCTAAAACATAAACTGAAATAAAAAAAAAATCATTAAAGCTATAAGGAATATTTAAAAAAATATACAATATTGAAATTATAAAAGCGCGTAACAATATGACTTGCGCTAAAACTAAAATAAAAATTCATTAAAGTTGTGTAGAATATTTAAAAAACTAATAAAAATAACGAAAGCACATGACAAAATTAATAAAATATACCTGGGAGCAGTGTTTTAATCATTCACTAAAACTATTAAAAATAATTTTTAATAACTGAAATAAATCTAATAGTAAAATATAAATATTAGGTGGAACTGATGCTGAAACTTAAAAAGTTTAAAAATTAAAAATGCTGCATTGACAACTTACTTTAGTTTTCATTCAAATAAAATCACTAAAACTGAAATTTATATATATATATATATATATATACAGTGTAATACAATATAATAACAAAAACACCAGACTAAATTACTAAACCTAAATAAAATTAAATTGTACACTTCTGTTAAAAGGATTGGGATCAGTACTTGTAATGTTTTTTAAAGAAGTCTCTTCTGCTCATCAGGGCTGCATTTATTTGATCAAAAATACAGAAAAAAACTGTAATCTTGCAAAATGTTATTACAATATAAAAATAATGGTTTCTATTTTAATATCCTTTAAAATATCATTTATTTCTGTGAGCAAAGCTGAATTTCCATCATCATTAATCCAGTATAAAGTGTCACATGATCTTCAGAAATCATTCTAATATGATGATTTATTATCAGAATTATCAACAGTTGTGCTGACAAATATACTTTTAGAAACTGTGATACTTTTTTCAGGATTATTTGATGAATACAAAGTAAAAAAGAACAGCATTTATTCAAAATATAAATCTATTCTAACAATATAAATCTTTGCTATCACTTCTTAACAATTTAACACATCCTCGCTGAATAAAAGTTTTAATTTCTTTAAAAAAAAAATAAAATAAAATAAAAAGTACTGACCCCAAACTTCTGAGCTGTAGTGAATATTGTTAGAAAAGATTTCTATTTTAAATAAATGCTGTTCTTTTTAACTTTTTATTCATCAAAGAATCCTGAAAAAAGTATCACAGTTTAAAAAAAATATTAAGTTTCCAGCACTGATGATAAATCAGCATATTAAAATGATTTCTCAAGATCACGTGACACTGAAGACTGGAGTAATGATGCTGAAAAATTAGGAATAAATTAGATTTTAATGTATATAAATAGAAAAACTTTATTTTACATCATAATAATACTTCACAATATTTTTCCAATATTTTTGATCAAATAAATGCAGCCTTGATGAGCAGAAGAGACTCCTGTAAAAATATTAAAAATCATAACTTTTGACCGGTAGTGTAAGTATAACTCATAAATGTGGAAATAAGCGTAAATGATCATGTGTAAGGTCTCTGATGTGTTTCTGTGTGTAGTGCTGGAGGTTTGGTGAGGTGTTATTCTGTATATATTGTGTCTTGTGCTCAGGTTCGGCGAGCGGTTCCCGTGTATGTCGGACGCGTATGACCGTGATCTGCAGCAGCTGGCTCACGCGGTCGCGGCGGAGCTGGATTACTCTTCCTTCATGCAGGAGGGTGTGTACAGCGCGTTGTGCGGCCCGTCCTTCGAAACCGTCGCCGAATGCAAAATGCTGCAGTTCCTCGGAGCCGACGCCGTGGGTGAGTCAGAACCAGAGATCCTGATCCGTTCTGACTGATTCTGTTCATTCATTTATTATTTATTTATTTCAGGTTTATCTGACAGGGACAATGCACATCAATCAAACATAAATGTAGAATGTGCCAGAATTAGCCAGAAGACATTCTAGAGAAACAGAGGATGTTTGTGCTTTTAGTTCGTCATTAAAATAATAATCTTTTCCGCTGACGAGATCAGTCTGTTCTCCTGAAGCATGTGCTGATACTGATTATAACAGACTTATATTAATATATTTTTATTATATTTAGATAGTATAACCAAATTTAATTAAAAATAGATTTGAAAAAGAGGATAATTAATATCAATATATAATTTTTATATAGCGTGTATATATATAAAATAAATAAAATATACCTATATATATAATTGACCCTTTGGATAATATACATATATATATTTTTTTTTATTTTTTATTTTTTAAATAGAATAAAAAAAAGAATAATTAATGTTATACATATTTATAAATGTCTAATGTATTATTATTATTAACTTAACCACATTAGATATGTTTGGGTGGGAAATCCTTTGGATAGTATAACAAAATGTAATAAAAGTAGATTTATTTTTTTTTTTTAATTAATGTTAATATTTTTATTATTATTACTTTAACTTTTATTATATATGTTCAGTTGAGAAAGTTATTGTTCTGTATTCTGTGTTGATCTTTAAAAAGTATAACAAAATTTAATAAAAATAATAATGAATAATAGTATCTAATTTTTTGCATAATATAATCAATATATTATTATTATTATTATTATTATAACTTTATATGCTCAGGTGGAGAAGATGTAATCATTCTGTATTTTTTGTTGATCGTTTAGATAGTATATCGTTTAGTATATCAAAATGTAATAAAATACCGTTGAAAAAAATTAGTAATAATAATATTATAATATAATTCTTTTTATTTATAATTATTGTTCATGTAACTATTTTATATGTTCAGGTGAGTAAGTTGTAATTGTTCTGTTTTTGATGTTAATACTTTGGACAGTATAACAAAAATAAAAATAGAATTAAAATATATTTTTTTGTATAGTATAATTAATATATTATTATTAATTTATTTTAACTTTATATGTTCAGGTGGAGATGATGTAATAATTCTGTATTTTATGTTTATAAAAATTTAATAAAAATACAGTTGAAAAATAATTCATATTAATATATATATATAATTATTATTTTTATTTATAACTATTATTTATATAACTACTGTATTATATACGTTTAGGTAAGTAGGTTGTAATTTTTCTGTTTTTGTTGTTAATCCTTTGAAAAATATAGCAAAATAAAAATAAAAAATTTAATAATTTTTCTTTTTGTATAATATAATTATATAATATAATTAATAATATAAATATTAATAATAATTAATATATTATTATTATTTTATTTTTATTTTAACTTTATATGTTCAGGTGGAGATGATGTAATAATTCTGTATTTTATGTTTATAAAAATGTAATAAAAATACAGTTGAAAAATAATTCATATTAATATATATATATAATTATTATTTTTATTTATAACTATTATTTATATAACTACTGTATTATATACGTTTAGGTAAGTAGGTTGTAATTTTTCTAATTTTTGTTGTTAATCCTTTGAAAAATATAGCAAAATAAAAATAAAAAATTTAATAATTTTTTTTTGTATAAAATGAATTATATAATATAATTAATAATATAAATATTAATAATAATTTATATATTATTATTATTTTATTTTTATTTTAACTTTATATGTTCAGGTGGAGAAGATGTAATAATTATGCATATTATGTTGATAAAAATGTAATCAAAATGCAGTAAAAAAAAAAAAAATATATATATATATATTGATTGATTGATTGAATGATTTCATTTCTTTGAGTGACAGTTACGGAGAGAGAAAAAGCATGAAATAACATGTCCTGCAGAAGCTCTGTGATGTACAGTATGAATGACAGTGGATCTGTGTGTTTGTGTGTGTGTGTGTGTGTGTGTGTGTATCTGTGTTTCAATGCGTGTGTGTGTGTGTGTGTGTGTGTGTGTGTGTGTGTGTGTGTGTGTGTTTCCATGAGCACGGTTCACGAGGTGATCGTGGCGCGTCACTGCGGGATGAGGGTGGTGGCTCTGTCTCTGATCACCAATCAGGTGGTGATGGACTACTACAGCGAGAAGAAAGCCAATCACGCGGAGGTCCTGCAGACGGGCGAACTGAGAGCGCAGCAGATGGAGAAACTCGTCTCCACCATGGTCTCCCGCATGAAGACACTAAAGCACTGACCGCCAACACATCCACACGCACATCGCTAGACGCTAGAATGCTAGTCATAGATGTCACTTTTTCCCTCACAGTGTTTACATTCCAGGGACAACGTGTTTTAGGGAACATTTCACTGCTGTGCCTGTCATCAAAGTTACTTTAGTTTAAACTGATCATGGGATCAACTGTTTTAATGTGTATTTATTGTGTCTTAAACATGATTTATTTAAAACTTAAGTTAAATGACATAAAATTAGACCATTCATAAAGAAACTATTTTTTAAAAAGAAGCACTGTTACTGAATTCGCTGTTAGGTATACTGAAAGTAAAGATGACTGTATTTATGCAACATATTTATGAAAGCGAGCTTAAACTGTAATGTTTTTGGAGTTGTTCTAAATTGCACTAAATGATGGAGTTTTGTGTGTCAGTTTTAAGACCTGAATTGCAATTTTACTGACTTTAACCAGCACTTTTCCCAAAAACATTTATTTTATTGACCTTAACTTTGAAATTGCACTTCAATCTCTGTGTTTCATCGTTGTTTCTATAATCTGCTTCAATGCAATTAAAATGATTTGCTTTACCAGCAGTTTTCTTGGTTTTACATTGAGCTACTGTACATTTTCTGCCTTTTAACATGTTATATGCTTTTTTTTTTAGCTGGTTGTTTTGCTAAATCAACTGGTTTTAGCTGTTTTTTTAGCCAGTTTTGCTAATTGAGATGGTTTTAGAAGTTTTATTTTTTTTAACTGAATCAGCTGGTTTTGGCTGATTTGTACCGTAGTAACTGCATAGCAACACCCTAGCAACTACTCTGGGTACCCCAGATACCGCCCTGGGTACCCTAGCAACCACATAGCAACACCTTAGCAACCACCCCGGGTACCCTAGCAACTGCATAGCAACACCTTAGCAACCACCCCAGGTACCCTAGCAATTTGT
The DNA here is from genome assembly GCF_018340385.1 of Cyprinus carpio. Classification (NCBI taxonomy): domain Eukaryota; kingdom Metazoa; phylum Chordata; class Actinopteri; order Cypriniformes; family Cyprinidae; genus Cyprinus; species Cyprinus carpio. The sequence continues at coordinate 27,557,088 of NC_056573.1, read as the reverse complement.
TTTTCTGTCTTTTTGTTTTTCTGATAGACTGCAAAGCCTTTAAAACATTCAAACTTTAATCTTTAAACCTATTTTAAATTTCAAACTACTTCAAACTTTTTGACTAGAGGTGCCTCTGTTCCGTCCATTTCTAGTTTCCTCAAACTCTCCTTTCAAATAATTTCCATGACATCACATATCGATTCATGTCCATAAATGGCAAAAATGTCCTTCCTTCTTTTGAACAGACATTTCTCATATTTTTTTTTTATTACCATTCAGTGAAGATAATATTACTCGATATTACTTAAACCTAGAACAAGGTGTAAACCTTGTTTTGTTTTTATGTGACTTCAGTTTTTTAGTTTTTTTTTTATTGCAACCTTAAAAAATACAAACAAATTAATAAATGCATGTAAAAGGCCTGCACATTTTGCATATGATAGAAAATATGTAAATAATCAGTGACGTCAGTTCTTCGCTGAATAAGGCTCACTGTGTCCCTCTAGTGGATGTAGTGGACTCAAAAGAAAAACACGTACTTTAAGTTACAAATAAACCAATATGTGCATATCTTACTTTAAACATGTTTATAAATTGATATAAATGCATTTTTATACAGTCACTGGACATCACTGTGTGAGCAGCAGAGGTCTGATGCGTCAGTATTTGAGTTAAGTTTCGTTTTGTAAGTCCTGCCCATCATAAACCAGTCCAACAACACTAGAAACACACGACAACCACACACACACTGAGAAATTTAACCAGCAAACATGTCCAACGAAGGTAATGAAGCATCATTTATTCATAACGATTATATGAATTTAAACAGGTGTGTTATCATATTTGTTTGTTTGAAAAAAAGCCTTGATAAGGATAACTTTTGAACTGCTTATGTCAAAAATAATGTCCGTTTTACTCTCGTGTCACACTTTCTCACTAAATATGATGAATTTGTTGCATTTATGCTTTTACAACCATTTGTATGGTGAATTAGTCACATGTTCTCCCTTATTTAACAGAAAAAACACCTCAGTTCTTGTCTGAATTGAAGCCAAGCTCCAGCTACCTGTTCAGTTGTAAGCAGAGGATCTAATTGCAGTATTCAAACATCAACTAAATGAAATAAAACAGTGTACACAGGAGAAAAGAAAGCACCTTTACATAGACAGTACTGGACGAAACTGAAAGCAAACACAGGGCTATAAACACACACCGGATAATAACAAGCCGAACACACACACACAGACACAGGTAGTAACCAAGACAACAAGATGACAAACAAGACACAGGGAAACATAGAACTAAAATACTACTGTACTTTACACATTACTTTTTATGCCTTATCCTCTCTTTTGAAGATTGTAAGTTAAATGATGCATTATGAATGATTATTTTTGTCATTTTCAAGATGCAGGACTGTTATTTTGCTTGATACTTTGATTTGACATGATCACTTTTTCCTCAGGAGCAGATGTTCAGAGCAGAAACTCAAATGCAAGGAAGAGACCCGCTCAAAGCTCTCTATCCGGTCCTGGTTCCAGCGATGCGCTCGCAGTGAACCCAGCTCCGGATGAACTGCGTCTGGTTCTGCTGGGAAGAACCGGTGCAGGGAAGAGTGCAACAGGAAACAGCATCCTGGGAGAAGATCGATTTGATGCTGAAGTGAGCATGAGTTCAGTCACTAAAGAGTGCAGGAGCGAACGTGGAACAGTGGAAGGACGAAAGCTGGTTCTTGTGGACACACCTGGGTTTTTTGACACCGATCTGACAGCTGAAGAACTGCGACAGGAGGTCATTCATTGCCTGGCCTTGAGTTCTCCTGGTCCTCACGCGTTTCTGCTCGTCGTACCGATAGATCGATATACAGAGGAGCAGCAGCGCACCGTAGACATGATTCTGGAGATGTTCAGTGAAGATATCGATCGTCACAGCGTCCTGATATTCTCACACGCCGACAAACTCAGAGGAGAATCCATCGAAAGGTTCGTTTTGAAACAAAATCGAAAAGTTCGGGACCCTCGTGAAGAGATTTGGGAGGCGCTTCGTGGCCTTCGACAAACACAAACCCTACAAACCCAGAACAAGTGAGTTGACTCCTGCAGAAAGTGGACGAGCTGCTGGCTGTGAATGAGAACCGTCACTTCACTAATGAAGTTACAGAAGCAATGCAGGAAGCCCAGAAGATAATAGAAGAGAGAATGCAAGCAGAATCTGCTGAAAGAACGAGGAAAATCAAGGAGGAGGTCAAGAAAATGGCTGATGCTCGTTGGCGTGCGTTCATTTCTGACGTCAATGAAGAGAGGCAAGAAACTGAACGAAGAAAGAAACGCATTCAAGTCAGGATTGATCGGATTGAGACGGATATCGAGAAGGAAAAGCAGAACGTGGAGCCGATCCCAGCGAGACTGAGACGGTTCAGAGCATCTCTGCAGAAAGAGCTGGAGAACATGAGACGACTAGAAGAAAGAGAGATGGAGGAGAGGGAGGAGATAAAGGAAAGAAAAAAGAAAGAACAGGAGGATCTGGACACATGGATCCAAGAAGAGGAGCAGAGGAGACTGAGCGAAGCAGAGCAGAACAATCAGTTTTCTCCAGATTGCTATATTAAATTGCTGATTAAGCTTTCCATGTTTTTGCTGGGCTTTGGGGCGTCATTTGCACCTGCACTCTTACTGTCTCTGTTCCCTGCAGCTCCAGCGGTGGAAACCATATGGTCAGTGGAGACTTTGGCCAGTTTGCTTGGCTTTGGAGCTGCAGAAAGTTGGAGTTTTTTTGCTACAGCTGCAATGAAAGCTGCTTCCGTAAAGCTGGCAACACTGACAAAATGCTGCATTCAGTGAAGAGCGTCACAGCCAGTGCTCACCTCATCAGTAAAGTCTTTTCTCATTCATTTCCTCCTCAAGGATGTTTTTAAGAAGAGCGAAACGACCCGTCATTCCATGAAGCGTTGTGACTGAATCACATGTGCTGCATTTGCCACAAAGTGCCACTATACTGAATGAATCCACATTTGTGCTTTTGGAACCGCATGGGTTCTGGAATCTGAAAAAAAAACCTTTTCCTCTGAATCCTTGTGATTGCCTGAATAGAAAAAAAAGGAAAAATCTTATATTTGTAATTTCAAGGGTTACTATTTAGCTAACATTAATTGCAGCTGTGGTGGTGTGGAAAAAAAGACTTCTCTTCTTTGCAAAGATCAGTCGAGTTGCAGGTTCCTGGATGCCAAAGTCAGACTTTATTGGTGGAATCGACAAAGCCGAGATGTCAGCTCAGTTCAAAACTCATTTTTATGTAGTCTCTTACAATGCGTTTACCTCTTTGCTCATCTAACGAGCATTAATTGGATTATCTTTCCTTTTTATCAGCCCTCTCTCACTCTCCACAATTAATTATGCATTCTGGCTTCTTTTTAATAATGACGAGTCTTCACCCGTTTTTTTTTTTTTTTTTTTTTTAATCAAAAAAACATATAAAAAATTCTTTAATATAGGGTTTATACTGTCATTGCATCGTCACTCTTGATATATGAATAAAAAACACTTGATATGTGGCTTTTATATAATTTCCTCCTGATTGCATAAAATGAAAGAGTCTAGCAGGTTGTTTAGTTGTTTTGAAGTTACAATGTTCCTCCGTTAGTACATTTACTGAATTGTATGCATTTAAATGTTCATCTAAATAAAGGGAAGTTATTGTGCAATGTAACATAGTTAATAATTATTACTTATCATATTACATTGTATATAATAATTAGGATTATATTTTGAAGTTTGTTTGGTTCTTGTTTTTTTTTTATTAAAACTAGGCTACTTCCCCAAAAGAATCAGTGTTTACAGTTTTTTACAGACGCTAGGACACATTTCTCAATACTTAGGTCACTTTTGCAAAACTCTTCACACAGTTCTCCTAACCAACTTTCAGGTTGGCAAAGCAGTTCATTTCACATTCAAAATGCACTACAACCAAAACACTTTATTCAGGTCTCAAATCAACTCATTCTTCCAGAACACTAGCAAAGGTTGACAGCTGACAAAACACACTTTGTCACCCACAAAACAATGACCTAAAAAACCACTAACAACATGTAGCATTATACAGTGTTTTCTTGTGTAAAACAAGGACACATCTCTGTTTATAATTCACTGCAATATATGTTACTGGAATGAATCAGACATGTTTACATCACAATACAGAGCTATTCAGCAGTTGTCTGATTTTGTAATGAAATTGAAAGAGTAACACCTGTGTAGATGTTCATCTACAATGAGAATCAGCTGTGGCTGGTCCAATTGTCCAATTGTTTTTATAGCATTTAATTTTAAGATTTAAAATATATTTCATTAAAATATTACTGTAGAAATGTAGCAAAATTGCTGTCTTATTCAGTTTTGTATTATGTTATTGTTTTGAACATCAGTTTAACAGTTTTTGAAAAACAGTATGTAAGCATGTGCAAATTGGCCTGTACGTACAAAGAGTTTTGGCAGTTGTTGTGTCTGAGTGAGAAAAGAATTCATGAAATTTGAGAGATGTAGTCATTGAATGCATTTTGTGCCAAAGCAATGATAATTGATCCTCAGTTTAGCCCACATAGACTTCTGTTGTGCTCACTGTGTGAAGAGTTCTGCAACAAGTGTGAGGTTGACAATGTGCTCATAGTTGTGCAAATATGGGCTGATGTTTTGCTTCTTGAGTGTAAGGTTTTGCTAATAGTGTACTACTTTAAATTTTAGTGTGTAAGCAATCCAAAAAAACGGTATTAGAATAATTACACTACTTATTACATTTTACAGTTTTTCTGAATTGCTAAAACACATTTCTTAAAACCATCACTCATTTTCTCCAAAACTTAAACACAAATCCAAATACTCAAACTAAATTCACGAATCCTCTGACTTATCCATCAGAATCAATCAATGCAAAACCATTTAGTTTGCACTCAAAATCAAACGGTGCTCTCAGATCACACACGCGAGTCAATAAAATAAACACTACAGAGCATTCATTAGACACTGCAGAGAAAAATAGAGAACACAGCATCCAGAACATTATAGAAAAAATGTATATTGTATTGAGTAAACAATTTTACAATTCTGTAAAAAAAGTATAGTAATTGCAATTTAGTAAAGTGAATATATTGTATAGGCCTACTGTACTGTATGTACTGCAAGAATAGTATTGTGCTGAATATTAAATAGTACTGAATGTTTGTATATACAGTATATTCAGCACTTGGATACTGCAAAAATACTGCAGTCCAACTGCAAAGGCCAAAAAGGTCAAATAAAACTCTAAATGAATCGCATGTTACAGCACACTCAAATACTGTAAGTTGTGCAACTGTAAAATCAGGGTCAGTGAGTGATTCATTCTGTCTCAGCATCATGTCTCTGTGCTTGAGTATGGCCTGAGGACTTTGTCCACATCACAAGTTATTTTGTCTTTTCTGCTAGACAAATAATAAAAACCCCTCTGGTTTGACAGATCCAGCCTTGATAACACTCTCTAAACCTTCCTCTTTCTCTCCTCTTCCTCCTCTCCTTCTCAGACTGTGTCCATCTATTGTTCGTATCATCATTCAGTCACCTGTGTCACTTGTGCACTCTGAACTGCCTCATATTTTGTACAGCTGGTTGGATCACATCATTAAAAACAAGTGTGAACTATTTTGAATGGTTGTGTGTTAACGATGACAGCTGTGCTTTAGTTGTGTTAAACGTTTGCCGCTTGTGTTTAGCATTTTGCAGCACAAATGCATCACAGTGTGATATGTGTTTAAGTGAATGAGAACGTGTTTAGAGTTTTGCAAAAAGAGTGCATGAGATTTACAAAAAGAGGCTAACTGCCTGAACATGTTTATGGTTTAACAGAAAGAGTGCTTTATTTGACAAATTGGTTTAAGCTAGTGAGAATTTGGTTCAGAGATTGGGGTTTAGTGTTTTAGTAATTCAGGAAAACTGTAAAAAGGGTAATTTGTAATATTTAATCTACATTTCAAAAGTAACCCTCCCAGCACTGCACACAATGAGTCAAATATTGATTGTAAGCTTGCATTTTTTCTCAGGTGCACTGAGGCACAGGTCAAACAGAACCTCAGGTGAGAGTAACGAGAGTAACGAGAGACCTGCTCAGACTGTTAGTTCATCCTTTCCAGCTCCGGATGAACTGCGTCTGGTTCTGCTGGGAAGAACCGGTGCAGGGAAGAGTGCAACAGGAAACAGCATCCTGGGAGAAGATCGATTTGATGCTGAAGTGAGCATGAGTTCAGTCACTAAAGAGTGCAGGAGAGAACGTGGAACAGTGGAAGGACGAAAGCTGGTTCTTGTGGACACACCTGATTTCACTGACTCAGATCAAACACTTGAGGAAATACAGAGTTGCCTGGCCTTGAGTTCTCCTGGTCCTCACGCATTTCTGCTCGTCGTACCGATAGATCGATATACAGAGGAGCAGCAGCGCACCGTAGACATGATTCTGGAGATGTTCAGTGAAGATATCGATCGTCACAGCGTCCTGATATTCTCACACACCGCCGACAAACTCAGAGGAGAATCCATCGAAAGGTTCGTTTTGAAACAAAATCGAAAAGTTCGGGACCTCGTGAAGAGATTTGGGAGGCGCTTCGTGGCCTTCGACAACACAAACCCTACAAACCCAGAACAAGTGAGTCGACTCCTGCAGAAAGTGGACGAGCTGCTGGCTGTGAATGAGAACCGTCACTTCACTAATGAAGTTACAGAAGCAATGCAGGAAGCCCAGAAGATAATAGAAGAGAGAATGCAAGCAGAATCTGCTGAAAGAACGAGGAAAATCAAGGAGGAGGTCAAGAAAATGGCTGATGCTCGTTGGCGTGCGTTCATTTCTGACGTCAATGAAGAGAGGCAAGAAACTGAACGAAGAAAGAAACGCATTCAAGTCAGGATTGATCGGATTGAGACGGATATCGAGAAGGAAAAGCAGAACGTGCGACCGATCCCAGCGAGACTGAGACGATTCAGACCATCTCTGAACAGAGAGCAGCAGAACATGAGACGACTAGAAGAAAGAAGAACGGAGGAGGATAGGGCGAGAATTAAAAGAAAAGAGAATGAAAAGAAGGACTTAAAGATCTGGATCCAAGAAGAGGAGCAGAGGAGACTGAGCGAAGGAGGACAGAACAATCTACTTTTTTCCTTTTTCAGTAAAAACAAACGTTGCATATTTGGCCTTCTTGTCTTTTTGCTGGGGTTAATGCTTGGATTTGCAATCTCGCACACAGAATTTGTTCTTTGGTCAGAAGAAAACAGAAGAGAAGAGTCAAATGCTCAGCCAAACTCTTGGATTTCACATATTTTTAAATTTTTAATTTCAGAGGACAGTGCAGGCTAGAGAGAATCCTCAAATCTGTTAAGAAAGATTAAATTTACTGTTAAAACTATTGTCCTCAAGATATCCAAAATAACTTTTTTCACAATGTACATTTTAGTCATTTTCTCTTTTGATTGCATATACTTTTAAATTAAAATGTTATAGTTTAGTGGGTTGTTTACTTGATTTTTCTACACTTTTTTCCTTGTGTTGGTACATTTAGTACATATTTTCATATGTAGGCTACATATGTTAATCTAAATGAATGGAATGCATATCAGTTGAATGCGTATGTAATCTCTGGACTTTATTGTGCAATAATGTAACATAAGGTATGTTGCATATTTAATTACTATTGATTACATTGTATAGGACGAAATGATGAAATATGTTTTGAAAAAGCAACTGTTTGGTTTCCGGGTTCTTGTTTTTAAATGACAGAGCAAATCAAACCATTTACACTGCAGTAACAAAGAAGTTACAAAAAATACCTTGTTTCATGTACATAAACTATGGTAACGCTGTTATATTCTATAAAGTGCTTTGGAGTAATATGTAACTACCAGGATAATAATTCTGATGCTCATAGCCTATGTCAAAGTACAGAGCATCATGATGTTAGACTTTTTAAAAATTAAAATCCTCATAAAAAGGTTTTCTGACACGTGCTTCTGGTCTGTTCTGAATGATTTATCAGTGCATGTTAATCTAGAGAGATGAGAAATGTGATGTTTGTCTTCATATTTCAAGACTAAAATGTTTCTTGATTATTAAAATGTCATTAATTAACAGCAAATGTCCTTTCTATTTTAAAGAAAACATTAGGTTCGGCATATCAAAGCAACTGAACACCACAAAAAGTCTCCAAATACACAAATGCATAACGTTATTGTTTTAAGCAGTCATACTGTATAGACAATATCTAGACAAACCTAATTTTTTACATGGTAGGCAAAAAAATATCCACATTTTAGGATCGATACTCTTTCCTTCTGTTACTGGATTCATCCCCAATATTCTATCCATTATGATTTTGAAATATTTAGAGTTTTTCACCCTTTTCACCCCTAATCGATACTTTTTTATGTTTTCACATTAGGGCACCCAGGAGCCTATGTTCTTTTTATACTTTTATATTGATTTTATTTAACTACACTATTGATATAAGATAAAATCAAATAAAAATTGTATCCCGGTGGGCCAATATGGCAACTCTGCAGAACTGAATCAGCTGATATAAATGTATTTTATACAGTCACTGGACATCATTGTGTGAGCAGTAAAGGTCTGATGGGTCAGTATTTGAGTTAAGTTTCGTTTCTGTAAGTCCTGGAGTTGTGTGAAGTGCCTTCCTGCTTCAAACGCTCCACCATCATCCCCGCTCCAAAGAAACCCAAGATAACAGGACTTAACGACTACAGACCTGTGGGCTCTACCGTCTGGCGTCATGAAGTCGTTTGAAAAACTGGTTCTGGCTTATCTGAAGGACATCACTGGACCATTACTGGACCCCCTGTAGTTTGCTTACCGAGCAAACAGGTCCGTGGATGATGCAGTAAACATTGGACTGCATTATGTTCTGCAACACCTAGACAGACCGGGGACTTATGTGAGGATCCTGTTTGTGGACGTCAGCTCGGCCTTTAACACGATCATCCCAAACCTCCTCCTGCCCAAACTAACTCAGCTATCCGTGCCCTCCTCCGTCTGTCAGTGGATCAACAGCTTCCTGACAGACAGGCAACAGCTAGTGAGGCTGGGAAAATACACATCCAGCACCTGTACAGTCAGCACCGGAGCTCCCCAGGGCTGCGTTCTCTCCCCACTGCTCTTCTCCCTGTATACTAACGATTGCACATCTAAGGACCCCTCTGTCAAGCTCCTGAAGATTGCAGACCACACCACACTCATCGGCCTCATCCAGGACGGAGACGAGTCTGCTTACAGACAGGAGGTTAAAGAGCTGGCTGCCTGGTGTACTCTCAACAACCTGGAGCTTAACACGCTCAAAACAGTGGAGATGATCGTGGACTTCAGGAGAAACCCCCCTGCAACCCCCCCCCCTCCACTCACCATCATGAACAGCACTGTGACTGCAGTGGAGTCATTCAGGTTCCTGGGAACCACCATCTCTCAGGACCTGAAGTGGGACACTCACATTGACTCCATTGTTAAAAAGGCCCAGCAGAGGTTGTACTTCCTTCGCCAGCTGAGGAAGTTCAACTTACCACAAGAGCTGCTGAAACAGTTCTACTCCACCATCATTGAATCCATCCTCTGCACTTCAGTAACTGTCTGCTTCAGCTCAGCTACCAAATCTGACCTCAGAAGACTACAGAGGGTAGTCCCGGACTGCTGAGCGAATCATCGGTACAACCCTCCCTTCTATTCAAGAACTGTACTTATCCAGAGTGAGCAAAAGGGCTGGCAAAATCACTCTGGACCCCTCACATCCAGCACACTTCCTCTTTGAACTATTGCCATCTGGTCGACGCTACAGAGCACTGAGCACCAGAACGGCCAGACACAGGAACAGTTTCTTCCCTCAGGCAAAAACACTATTTATATTTACATACACATACACTTATTTATCTAAAACACATACTTAGTGTACCTTAAATTTTTTTGCACATAACATACCTGTACATACACAACTGCTCATTGTAATATACCTGCCATACAATTGTCAGTTTGTATATTGTCACTTCTTACCTACTTATTTGTATTTTTTTGTATTTTTTATTCTTTATTATGTGTTTTTTGTTTTGTCACTGTCATTCTGTTGCACTGCGGAGCTTCTGTCACGAAAACAAATTCTCTACCCCAGATTCGACTATGACAAGGCTTATGAATACTGGTATTCTACCACACCGTATATACATCTTGAGAACAGATTTGAAGCATTAATGAATGCGGGTGAGGAATCCCCAAATGTGATTAAACATGGATCGGATCAGCCAGCAGCTAACACCGCTACTAACAGGCGCTCAAGGTCGAGCAGACATCGGCATTCAGCTCAGAGCGCAGCCGAGCCCAGGACTCTGATAGTGGGTGACTCTATTATCAGAAACATCAGTAGCAGGACTACAACAACATGCTGCCTTCCTCAAGCAACGGTTTCTGATGTGAAAAAGGAACTTCAGAACATTCTGATGAAGCACAAGACTGCAAATCGAATCATCATCCATGTGGGGAAGAATGATGGCCTCCACCCAAACAAACTTGGTGCTAGAGTGCTCAATTCATTCAGCACACACACACCAGGTCCGAGTCATCATGTGGTTGACATATCCCACAAGGACACTGATAAAACCATGCAGCCACAACAAGCACTGCTGATAGACACTATCCCAGCTGAACCCTGCCCGCAGAGCTCCTCACAGACAGACTGTGATGTATCAAAACAACTACAAGACTCAGCACCCAAGGACGACTTTCTGGAAAACAGCCGGGGAAGCAAGGACAACATATCACAGTCACCGGAAACACCAGAGCCACAGCCCCTCTCACCGGACACATTATCCCTCTCTCCAGCATCTCCACTTCTGTGCTTCTCACAGAAAATGGAGGAATTGGTGTATGCTGGTACTAAACTCTCTCACTCATTCGCTGCAAGCCCGTAAATATCACCAAAAAAACAGCGGGCCCCCCAACCACCAAAGCCTGTGGGCCCTGCTCCTGTGAGAGCCCCAACCCTCCATCTGCTGTAGGTGAACCAAAAACAACTGATAGCAGCTCTCAGTGATATGTGTCGGGTCCCCGGTATAATAACAGCAACATTCACAAATGTTTACAGAACAAGCGGGAACCCAGTGTGCCTGTAGCTTTCTCTATTTCAGTTTTATCACGTGATAGAAAGTCCAAGGCCTTTTCAAGACGAAGGGCAAACTCATCTAATCTGCGGCCTATTATGCATCAAACTAAGATTAATGTAAAGACACAAAGCTCTGCCATCAAGTTAGCATTTTTAAACATTCGCTCACTAAAAAATAAATCGTTTCTAATCAATGACTTTATAACCACAAACAATCTGGATTTTATGTTTCTAAATGAAACATGGCTAGAAGACAGCTGCAGTGCAACAGTCCTCAATGAAGCAGCCCCTCCTAACTTTACTTTCATGAGTGTCTGCAGGACTGTTATGAGAGGTGGAGGTGTAGCTGCTCTGTTTAAAGATGTCTATCAATGCAAGCAAGTGTCATTTGGTCAGTACTTGTCTTTTGAATATTTAGGAATTGTGCTGAAAGGTGCTCCACGCATTCTGTTTATCATTATTTACAGGCCTACAAAATACTCTCCAGCCTTTGTTGGAGAGGTCACAGAAATGCTATCAATGATTTCCTCAGAGTTTGACTGTTTTGCTATTGCAGGGGATTTTAATATTCACATAGATAATGCAGAAAACAAAACTACAAAAGAAATGATAACGGTTCTAAACACTTTTGACCTGATTCAGCATGTGCATGGACCCACACACAAAGGTGGACACACCCTAGATTTAATCATCATTAGGGGTCTAAACATTTCATCCATTGTTATTAAGGACGTAGCACTATCTGATCACTTCTGTATTTTCTTTGATATATTGATCTCTGCTACCACTGAGACGAAACTTGAAGTTCACTATAGCATCTATAAAGACAGCCTTCATGCTTTTAATGTGAATGTAGCCACAGCTAGACAGAATTTCTTCTCAAACCTTATAAACAGTAACTTAAACAACACTCAAACTCTTTTTGCTACTGTTGAGAGACTGACAAACCCCCCAAGTCAGATTCCCAGTGAAATGCTCTCAGTTAGCAAATGCAATGAGTTTGCTTCCATCTTTTCTGAGAAGATCATTAATATCAGGAAGGCGATTAGCACATCCTCAAGTAATGCAGAGGTCAGACAGATCTGGACGCAATATCAAAAAGATACTATGTCCATTTTTGAAGCAATTGATAGCAAAATTTTGGAAGAAATAGTGCAGCACCTAAAATCGTCAACATGCTATCTTGACACACTTCCCACATCTTTTTTCAAAAGTGTTTTAAAACTGTTTTAGAAGCAGATCTCTTAGAAGTGCGTGAACGCCTCACTTCTTTCTGGGACATTTCCAAACTCCCTGAAAAACTGCAGTTTGTTAAGCCCCTCCTGAAAAAGAGCAATCTTGATAACACCCATTTTGAGCAATTATAGACCAATATCAAATCTTCCTTTTATAGGCAAAATTATAGAAAAGGTAGTCCTTAATCAGCTGAACAAATACTTAAACTCAAATGGATACCTGGACAATTTTCATTCTGGTTTCTGACCACATCACAGCACAGAGACAGCACTCATCAAGATAATAAATGATATTCGCTTAAATTCTGACTCTGGCAAAATATCAGTGCTGGTATTGCTAGATCTCAGTGCTGCGTTTGACACTGTCAATCATAACATACTACAAGAGAGACTGGAAAACTTGGTCGGGCTTTCTGGGATGGTACTCAAATGGTTCAGGTGATACTTAGAAGGGAGAGGCTATTATGTGAGTATAGGAGAGTATAAGTCTTAATGGACGTCCATGACATGCGGAGTCCCACAAGGCTCAATTCTGGCACCACTCTTGTTTAGCCTGTATATGCTCCCACTAAGTCAAATAATGAGAAAGAACCAAATTGCCTATCACAGCTATGCTGATGATACACAGATTTACATAGCCTTATCTCCAAATGACTACAGCCCCATTGACTCCCTCTGCCAATGTATTGATGAAATGAATAGCTGGATGTGCCAGAACTTTCTTCAGTTAAACAAGGAGAAAACTGAAGTCATTGCATTTGGAAACAAAGATGAAGTTCTTCAAGGTGAATGCATACCTTGACTCTAGGGGTCAAACAACTAAAAATCGAGTCAGGAATCTTGGTGTGATTCTGGAGACAGACCTTAGTTTCAGTACTCATGTCAAAGCAGTAACTAAATCAGCATACTATCATCTTAAAAACATTGCAAGAATTAGATCTTTTGTTTCCAGTCAAGACTTAGAGAAACTTGTTCATGCCTTTATAACCAGCAGGGTGGACTATTGTAATGGTCTCCTCACCGTCCTTCACAAGAAGACCTGATTAGACAGCTGCAGCTCATCCAGAACACTGCTGCCAGGATTCTGACTAGAACCAGAAAATCTGAGCATATCACACCAGTCCTCAGGTCCTTACACTGGCTTCCAGTTACATTTAGGATTGAGTTTTTTAAGTACTTTTACTCGTTTATAAATCACTCAATGATCTAGGACTGAAATATATTGCAGATGTGTTCACTGAATATAAACCTAACAGAGCACTCAGATCATTAGGATTGAGTCAGTTGGAAATACCAAGGGTTCACACAAAACAAGGGGAGTCCGCCTTTAGTTACTATGCCGCCCGCAGTTGGAATCAGCTTCCAGAAGAGATCAGATGTGCTAAAACACTATTCACATTTAAATCTAGACTCAAAACTTAACTGTTTTAAATTCATTTTAAATAAGTCAATTTTTAAATATGTCTGAACTGATTGCACTGTATCTTACGTATTCACTGTATTTTATGTAAACTCATTTTCTATTTTAACTGTTTTAAATTCATTTTAAATAAGTCAATTTTTAAATCATTTTCAAAGTTTTAAAATTGCTTGTTTTTTTTTTCTTGTTACATACATGACTTTTCAGCTGTTTTTTATTTTTATTTTTATTTGTTTGTTTGTTTTGTTTTTTGCATCCATAAAAATGCAGTGAAGCTGTTAAATGATAAAGAAATGAATGCGTGTAAAAGGCATCATATGTAATTAATAATCAGTATTGAATGGAGTTTATCAGTGATGTCAGTTCATTTCTGGAACAGCTCACTGTGTCCCTCTAGTGGATGCATTTAACGGAAAAATACACAATTAAAGTTATTAATAAACCCTTCTGTGCATATCTTACATTAAATATATCTGTAAATAAATATAAATGCATTTATTATTTTTTATTGCACACACTCACACTAAGCACCAATCTAAAATCCAATCAAAAAGTTGCATCATCGCTTGAGCTCGTGCAAAGTTTCGTTTCTGTTGAAGTCCTGCCTCTCTCTAAACTACAGTCAAGCATCACAAACTCACAGCGAGCCTTTTCACGCAGAACTTACAAAGCAAACTACACACATGTCCAACCAAGGTACTGTAACTATGCCTTTTACATGTGTTTAATCATTTAATAGCATTTACTTGGTTATTATTATATTGATTTAAACAGATGCTGTTTACGTTGTTCTTGCATTTTGTCACAACTTATCATTTGTTTAAATATATGCATCTTACACAGTTAACTAAATAAATGTCTCCAGCATCAGTTAGTCTGAGCACAGCAGATCATATTTGTGACCCTGGAGCACAAAACCAGTCATAAGGGTCATTTTTTTTAAATTGAGATTTATACATCATCTGAAAGCTGAATAAATAATCTCTCCATTGATGTGTGGTTTGTTAGGAGGACAATATTTGTCTGCGATGCAGCTATTTAAAAATCTGGAATCTGAGGGTGCAAAAAAATCTAAATATTGAGAAAATCATCTAATATCCTAATGATTTTTGGCATTCAATAAAAATCTATAATTTTGACCCATGCAATGTATTTTTGGCTATTGCTACAAATATAACCCAGAGACTTAAAACTGCTTTTGTGCTCCAGGGACACATATGTGGCTCGGTCTGTTAGTCTTGTCTTAGGTTATGAGAAAGGGTTACAGTGGGAGTTTTATCAAGTGAGTGTTGTATTTGAATTCCCTCACGTATGAGATGACCACAGAAACCTAAAACCTATACGCAACTGTAGAATATCATTTTTCTCAACAACGAACACTTTTTCCTCAGGAGCAAAGACGCCACAGGGTCTGCAAAGTCACCACAGGCAGTGGTCCAACAGAAGCTTAAATGAGGGCAACAGATCCACCCGAAATGTTTGTTCACCCTCTCAAACTCAAAGTCCTCCCAGCATGAGTAGACAAGGTTCATCTGGCAGCGATGCGCTCGCAGTGAACCCAGCTCCGGATGAACTGCGTCTGGTTCTGCTGGGAAGAACCGGTGCAGGGAAGAGTGCAACAGGAAACAGCATCCTGGGAGAAGATCGATTTGATGCTGAAGTGAGCATGAGTTCAGTCACTAAAGAGTGCAGGAGAGAACGTGGAACAGTGGAAGGACGAAAGCTGGTTCTTGTGGACACACCTGGGTTTTTTGACACCGATCTGACAGCTGAAGAACTGCGACAGGAGGTCATTCATTGCCTGGCCTTGAGTTTCTCCTGTGTCCTCACGCGTTTCTGTTCTGCTCGTCATACCGATAGATCGATATACAGAGGAGCAGCAGCGCACCGTAGACATGATTCTGGAGATGTTCAGTGAAGATATCGATCGTCACAGCATCCTGATATTCTCACACGCCGACAAACTCAGAGGAGAATCCATCGAAAGGTTCGTTTTGAAACAAAATCGAAAAGTTCGGGACCTCGTGAAGAGATTTGGGAGGCGCTTCGTGGCCTTCGACAACACAAACCCTACAAACCCAGAACAAGTGAGTCGACTCCTGCAGAAAGTGGACGAGCTGCTGGCTGTGAATGAGAACCGTCCCTTCACTAATGAAGTTACAGAAGCCATGCAGGAAGCCCAGAAGATAATAGAAGAGAGAATACAAGCAGAAACTGCTGAAAGAACGAGGAAAATCAAGGAGGAGGTCAAGAAAATGGCTGATGCTCGTTGGCGTGCGTTCATTTCTGACGTCAATGAAGAGAGGCAAGAAACTGAACGAAGAAAGAAACGCATTCAAGCCAGGATTGATCGGATTGAGACGGATATATTGAAAGAAGATCAGAACGTGGAGCCGATCCCAGCGAGACTGAGACGGTTCACAGTGTCTCTGCAGACGGAGCTGGAGAACATGAGACGACTAGAAGAAAGAGAGATGGAGGAGGAGAGAAAGAGAAAGGAACGAGAAGAGAAAGAACGGGAGGACCTGGACACATGGATCCAAGAAGAGGAGCAGAGGAGACTGAGCGAAGGAGGACCGAAGAATCAGTTTTCTTCAGATCATATTAAAATGCTGACTCTGCTCTCCATGTTTTTGCTGGGGATCGGAGCGTCATTTGCGCCGGTTCTCTTAGCGTTCCTGTTCCCTGCAGCTCCCGCCGTGGAAGCCGGGTTGGCGGCGTCAATTTTGTCTAAACTGTTAGCTGCAGAAGGATGGGGTTTCGTTTGGGTGGTTGCTGGAGTCGCCAAAGCTGCAGCGTTGACCCGCTGCTCCATCCAGTGACCGGTTCATCGTTTATAACGCACCGTTAACAACAGCAGCTGACCATTTACATTTATGCATTTAGTAACTTACAGTGCATTCAGGCTAGCATTTTTATTTTTTTACCTAATATGTGTTCCCTGGGAATCGAACCCACAACCTTTTGCGCTGCTAACACAATGCTCTACCACTGAGCCACAGGAACACCAGTGTGCTTTATAACATCAGATAAAACCAGAAGTTATAGGACATCAACAAAAACAAAGCTAAAAACTAATTATATCAGCATTATATCAGCCAAATGAAATTTAGTGTGTTAGAAAAAATTCAAGTTTGACGAGTTTTAGTATCAGTGTTACATTAAACTTCTATATATAGGCCTGGATTCACAGACAGGGTTTAGACTAAACTTCTATATATAGGCCTGGATTCACAGACAGGGTTTAGACTAAACCAGGATTAGGCCGTAGTTCAATTAGGACATTTAAGTGCATGCCTTATAGCAACAAACATTAGTGGTGTGCATCTTGAGACAAAACACAGGCACTGATGTGCTTTAACACCAGTCAGTGCAAGTGTCTTTTTTTTAAGTTGAAACAGCTCAGATTTATGTTTTAGTCTAGGCTTAAACCTTGTGTGTGAACCCGGGGGATATTTGTAGCTCCTGGTAATTCCAGATGTCTTATGTTAGCGGTAAAAAGCGGCCTACGTTATTTAAAATATATCTAGTCAGTGACATTATCGTCTCAAATAATAATTCTGTGTTTTCAGCTTCAAGAAATTGTATGATGAGATCAGTATCGTGAAATGTATCGAATCGTGACATGAGTGTATCATTACATTACGTTAGTTTATAGTTATGATTGTATCCTCCTTTATTCCTCTAAATAAAGTCAAGGCATGTGTATCGTGTCTCTGGACTTTATTGTGTTATGTGGCATATAAGTGCATATTACATAATTAATCCATGTATTAATATACAATTACGCCAAAAATATACTTTGGTTTCCAGGTTCTTGTTTTTTTTTTTTTTTAACTACCTCCACAAATTGATTATCGAAGCTTGTTGGTGATATGTGAATTTTGGCCTTAAACTCAAACTTAAAAAAATAAATAAAAAGGAAATGTTATTTTATAAATCACAATGCAGTGTTTAAAGGTGTATATATGCACTGTGAAATAAACTAAAGTTTGATTTTTTTAGATTGTGTGTCAAAGGAAAGCATTGCTTGTGTTTGCTGCAAAAAGAAAATTAGAACTGAATAAAAAAGTGCACGTGACTTTATAAAAATTAAAAGCGAGTGGTTAGTTTTAAAAAAATGCATTTTTACTTTATTGTAATGTAACTGATTACATTTGAGTACTTTTCTAAATTTCTAATGAATGTTTTCAACTAATCATTTAAAGCAGGCAGGGTTAAATTACTGCCAGACTTTCTTCATCACTTAAATTAACCTCTGATATCGCTTAAAAACTGATTTAAAAACATAAGAAATATAGTTGAATAATGCAATTTAGGAAATAAATCAATCAAATCTGTATATGTGTGAAAATATTCATCCTTTGTAATCAGTAACATTTTCATAAGTCACTGTCATTTAATTACACGTTTTTCTCAGTGCCTGTAACAGATCACAGTTACATTTATTTTGTAATTAAATTACGTAATTCCGTTACACGTCCCTAGCGTCACACACGTGATGTAATAACGCGGCGCCGCCGAGAAGGAGCCGGAACCGGAAGAAAACACGAAATCTGCCCCAAGCGCGACGCTGCTGATCTGTAAATGAGGAAGATGACAGATTTAATATCAATAAACTGCGTTAAACTTCTAATCAGCGCTTTATTCTACACGTGTGAGTATAAATACGAGTGTTTACTGTTGAGTTGTGATTCCGTGCGGTCGCGAGATGACGAATATTGTTCTCTCGCTCAGGCCCGGAATGAATTATTTCATGAATTAATTCATTCGCATTGATTTTATGAAGAAGCATGTAAATATTGTGAATAATCATCGAGATCATGCATTATAGCTCTTACCGTCGCTCTACCGTGGGTTTATATATTAAATACCTCACAAAACCATGATTTCATAATCTTTAATATGATAGGATAGGACAATTATTTAGAAAAATAAAGATTAATTATATTTTCTTAATGTCAGTTCAGTTAAATCGAGTTTTGATATATGCAGACTTCACTGGTTTTGTGATTTATACACGAAAATTAACTTTTTAAAGCATGTTTCATGTATGTAAGTGAGAACAATGGATTGTAAATTTTAAAAAAAAAATATATATATTGTATTTTTTTTGTTGCGTTCTAAAGTTTTTACTTTTTTGAATTATTGAAATTTAGTTTTTTGTGTTAGAAATAAATTATTAATCTGTCTCCTACTTTGTCTTTTCCTTATGGCGTGGTCAGATTTGTCTGTAAGCATATTTTGGGATCTTTGTATAGTCTCACGCGTAACATTTTTATTATTTTATTTATTTTTTTAAATCTACTATTTTAACTTAAGAGGTTTGGAGATCGTTCATTACACAATGGTTTTTAGATTTCAGTCTATAATATGCAAGTAGGTCAAATATTGATATTTTTGATATTTTTATATTTTTATACCATCATACATCACCAGAATTTTTAGGTTTGGGCTGTCTGAACTTTATGGAATTATTTATTTTTTACTGAAGTAAAAGAAATATTAAATAATATAAAATAAGCATGTTTTACATAAAAAATATGGTACTTTTAGTGGTAGGTAAATAAATAAAAAACACAAAAAATGCATAAATTGATAGTTTTTATTTTATCAAAGATAGTGATATGACATTTTTATATATATATATATATATATATATATATATATATATATATATGCTTATATATGCTTAAGGGGTTAATGTTTTTATGTTTACTTATTATTCTATTCTAAGTAATTTTTATACTTTCTTAATTTTGTATATTTTAGAAAAGTCAAAATAGTTCAGTTTAGTTTGAATCAGTGTGAAAAAAGCAGAACACATTTAATGCATAAAGAGATCAGCGACAGTATGTAGTGTGCACTGTCTGAGTAATAATACTGTAATCGCGGTTAGCATGACTCGTGTGTGATGTGTCTCTGCTGCTGCAGGCGTCTTGTGCAGCTCGGTGGAACAGAAGATCTATGTCGTACTCAATGAGACGGTTCCGTGTGTGCGACTCCTGAACGCCACTCATCAGATCGGCTGCCAGTGTGAGTCATTCATTATCCTGCGGTGTATTTCAAACTCTGTGTTCGGATGGCTGTGATGTATGGTCCATTGTTTTATTCGTCCTTCAGCGTCTATATCGGGAGATACAGGAGTCCTCCATGTGCTGGAGACCGAATCAGACCTGGACTGGATCCTCAGCTCAGGACCGCATCCTCCGTACATGGTGATCATGGAGACGGCCTTCTTCAACAGGTGCTGTAACACCTGTCTGTCTGTGTGTGTGTGTGTGTGTGTGTCTCTGTGTGTCTGATCTGATGTGTTTCTCCTGCAGGTCGGTCATGATGAGGATGAAGAACTCGTCCAGAGTTGCTGGAGTCGCTGTGATCATCTCAAAAACAGGCCTTGCTGATAATTTCTCACCTCACACGACCTGCCCCAACCAGAACACAGGTGTGTGTGCGTGCGAGAGAGTGCGTGCGAGAGAGTGCGTGTGTGTGTTTGTGTGAGAGAGTGCGTGTGCGTGAGTGCGTGTGCGAGACAGTGCGTGTGCGAGAATGCGTGAGTGCGTGCGAGAGAGTGCGTGCGAGAGAGTGCGTGCGAGAGAGTGCGTGCGAGAGAGTGCGTGCGTGTGCGAGAGTGCGTGTGTGCGTGAGAGTGCATGCGGCGAGAGTGAGAGCGTGCGAGAGAGTGCGTGCGAGAGAGTGTGTTTGCGAGAGTGCGTGTGTGAGTGCGTGCGAGAGAGTGCGTTTGTGTGTGAGAGTGCGTGTGTGTTTGTGAGAGTGTGCGAGAGTGCGTGTGTGTGTTTGTGTGCGAGAATGCGTGTGTGAGTGCGTGCGAGAGAGTGCGTGCGAGAGAGTGCATGCGAGAGAGTGCGTGCGAGAGAGTGCGTGCGTGAGAGTGCGTGTGTGCGTGCGCGAGAGTGCGTGCTTGATAGTGCGTGCTTGATAGTGTGTGTGCGAGAGTGCGTGTGTGCGTGTGCGAGAGTGCATGTGTGAGTGCGTGCGTGTGTGTATATACGAGTGTGTAGGTGCGCGAGTGTGTGAGTGTGTGCGCGCGCGTGTGTATATACTATTATTTCGTGCATGAGAGTGCGTGCTTGATAGTGCGTGTCCGAGAGTGCGTGTGTGTGTGCGTGCGCGAGAGTGCGAGTGCGTGCATGTGCGAGAGTGCGTGCGCGAGAGTGCGTGAGAGTGCGTGCGTGTGCGAGAGTGCGAGTGCGTGCGTGTGCGAGAGTGCGTGAGAGTGTTTGTGTGCGAGAATGCGTGTGTGAGTGCGTGCGAGAGAGTGCGTGCGAGAGAGTGCGTGCGAGAGAGTGCGTGCGAGAGAGTGCGTGCAAGAGAGTGCGTGCGAGAGAGTGCGTGCGTGAGAGTGCGTGTGTGCGTGCGCGAGAGTGCGTGCGCGAGAGTGCGTGCTTGATAGTGCGTGTGCGAGAGTGCGTGTGTGCGTGCGTGTGCGAGAGTGCATGTGTGAGTGCGTGCGTGAGAGTGCGTGTGCAAGTGTGTGCGTGAGAGTGCGTGCGGCGAGAGTGCGTGCACAAGAGTGTGTGTGAGTGCGTGCATGAGAGTGCGTGCTTGATAGTGCGTGTCCGAGAGTGCGTGTGTGTGTGCGTGCGCGAGAGTGCGAGTGCGTGCATGTGCGAGAGTGCATGCGCGAGAGTGCGAGAGTGCGAGTGCGTGCGTGTGCGAGAGTGCGTGTGCGTGAGTGAGTGTGTGCGTGTGAGTGAGTGCGTGCGCGAGAGTGCGTGCGCGAGAGAGCGCACGTGCGAGATAGCAAAGATAGCAAAACCTGTTTTCTGCGAAATGTATGAAAATTAATTGAGGTTCATGCTTAATTTTTAAAAAATTGTCGTTTTCCCTTTAAATTACGTTTATTGGCAGATATTTTTGTCTTGTTTTTTAAGCACAAACATTTTGATAAGTTTGTAAGAAACTAGACTTCTTATCCTGTCTTATGAGATTTTGCATCTCAAGAAAATGATTGTCTTGATGTAAGAATATGTAGATATTTGCACTGGAAAACAAAACAAAAACACTTAGTGAGGAAATCTCATTTTACAGTGTTTTATGAGGAACTTTTGGAGAAATAGAAACAGAATGGGAAAAGTGAAGAAATGCTGAGCAGTTACAACACTTTCCCACATCGGTGTGTGATTACGGTTTTCTCGTGTTTCAGGTGTGTATAGTGAGAGTTACGGCTCTGATCTGGCGAACTGTAACGGGACCGTGTGGAATCCTCTCGGGAACGGACTGTCCTACGAAGACTTCTCATTCCCTGTGTTTGCTCTGAAAGACGAGAATCAGACTCAGGTCCTCCGTAAGGTGAGTGTCTCTCTCTCAGGTGTGTGTGTGTGTTCATCACAGCGCTGTATGACACGTGTGTGTGTGTTTGCAGTGTTATGAGGATCATAACCAGCGTGTGAACGGAAGCGCTCCTCAGTATCCGCTGTGTGCCATGCAGCTCTTCTCACACATGCATGCTGTGACCGACACCGTGACCTGCATGAGACGCACAGACCTGCAGAACCGATTCAGCATCAACCCAGGTACACACACACACACACACACACACACACACACACACACACACACACACATCATCATCATTAGACACAAAGCACATGCCGAAAGATAAGAAGTCTTGTTTTCTGAGAAATGTATCAAAATTGAGGCTTAAACAAGAAAAAAAAATATAAGATTGAAAAATAAATTTTTCCCCTTTCAGTTAAGTAAATTTTTTTGACCCTGCTAGCAGAGAGCGAGAGTGAAAAAAATATTTATAAATACATACACATACACAAACTTATCACTTGAATATTAATTTTTTTTTTGTTTTTTTTTTTAGTTAGTTGCCAAGGCAACTTTTGTCATTTTTGTTTAGTTTAAGCTGAAGTACTAAAATAACTAAAACTGAAATAAAATAAAAAATCTAACCTATATAAACATAATTTTAAAAAGGAAAACTAATAAAAATGACAAAAACGCACATCAAAATTACTAAAACTATAACTTAAATTAAAATGAAATTAAAAATACAATAAAATATATATATATAAAGCTTGGAACTAAAATATTTCCAGAAATTGTAATAGTGTCTCAAATAACAGATTTCTAGACCTGGAAAAATCTTGAAATTGATAAAATCTTTAAACAGCAAGGGCAATTTTAAAATAAATATTTATTTTTCTAATTATTTTAAGCTCTCAAAAATATTTTATAAGGTAGACATTGTGAGTAAAAATATATTTTTTATATTTTTATTGTATAAAAATACTTATCATTAGTGGTCGACCAATAGACAGACAGACAGACAGACAGACAGACAGACAGACATATAGATAGATAGATAGATAGATAGATAGATAGATAGATAGATAGATAGATAGATAGATAGATAGATAGATAGACAGACAGATGAGAAAACAGACAGATGAAAATCTTATCAGCCGATGCCGATGTTTTAAAAAGCCAAATATCGGCCGACCACTGCTTGTCATTATATCCTTATAAAAAGAGCAGGAACATTTAAGAACATTCAGCATTATTTTTTATTATTATTTTTAATTATGATTATTTTGGTTACTCATTTTAATCTGTGCACACCCCTAATTTCTGTAAATTAAAAACATTTTGTAAATAAAATTGCCATTATAGCAGACCCTCCCACAGAGGAAATCTGTTCACCTGCACACTGTTTATGAGCCTCATACCTGCTTTCCCTGTGTCTCGTCTCCTGTCAGAAGTCCTGTGTGACCCGCTGAGTGATTTTAACGTCTGGACGTCCACTCGGCCCCTCAACAACAGCGCCAAGGGCCACGCAGCCGACGAGAGCGTCGTCATCGCCGCCACACTTCCAACTAAAAAACTCTATACATCAATAAAGCACCAACCACCACTAATGTTCCTTCCAGCTCTGAACCGAACACTCCTCTTTTGTGTCTCAGCTCGACGGCAGGTCGTTTTTCTGGGAGCAGGCTCCGGCCGCCGAAGGAACCGTGTCTGGAATCGTCACCCTATTGGCCACCATTCAAGCACTCTATCCTGTCACTCAAGAAGCCCCGCCCCCTCGCAATATCTTCTTCAGCTTCTTCCAAGGGGTCAGCATCATCATTATTCTTCAATCATAATTAGATCCGACTGCGAGAATGAAGACATTTTGATACAAATTGGATTTAAGATGATGCGATTATTAACATTTGTAACCACTCTCTGTTACACATGTAAGGTAATGAGGTCATGTGACTTGTTTGTTTATCGCTGGATGTAGTATGCAGTGCACTAGTATTCACTACAGCGGAGATGCTGTATGAATAGAAGTATGCAGTGAGCATCTGTTTGTGTATTTTATTACAGTTTTATATATTTTTACAAGCTCTCGTTCTCTCTCATAGGAAGCCTTTGACTACATTGGCAGCTCAAAAATGGTGTATGACATGGAAAAAAATGATTTTGTTATTGACATGAACAATGTGCACTCCATGCTGGAAATTGGGCAGGTATGAACACATCCATGTTTATTATATTCTTTTATTATAATATTTATCTTTATTGTTATTGTGGTTATTTATATTCAATTATTATTTTTATTATTATATTATTATTATTATATTATTATTATTATTATATTATTTATTATATCATTTTAAAAAAAGCATGCTGGTTCAATTTATTTATGTTCTATTATTATTATGATTAATATTATTATTTATTTTATTGTTATTGTTAATAATGACAATAACAGTATTTTTATTTATATATTATTTATATTATGTTGTTAGTATTATTATGTTTTATAATGATTATTTATGTTCTATTGTTAACAATAATATTATGATGTTTTTATTTTGGTTATTATTTATTTATATTATTTGTTGTTTATTTATATAGCATATTTATAAATAACTGTAGGTTGATGCACTGTACAGAAGGTTAAGACATATAAAATTAATTATCGAAAATATAAAATTATTATTATGGTTATTATTATTTTTATTATCGTTATCTCATAAATGTTTTTTTCATATTCTGTTTGACTGTGCATTTGGAATATCTTTATATTAGATTTCAAGGAACCAAAAAAGCCACAAGAGTAGAAATGATATGAATGAGTGATAGAGAAGTGTGTAGTCTAATATTTAACATGATCTGCTCTGTCATTAGTTCCTCACTGAAGTTGGCTTTTGTCTGTTTCAGTTGTCTTTTGTTGTTTGAGATGCTGCAAGTTAGTAACAGGATTCCTGTGTTCTCATAGGTCGGCCTGCGCAGTGGGCGGAGCCTCTGGATGCACTCTGACCCTGTATCCCGCCAAAACAAGAGTGTGGACACAGAGGTGAGTGAGGAGGAGGGGAAACTCTCTCTCTTCTCTCATGCATTATCTCGCTCGCCCTCATTCACACTCTCTCTCTCTCTCTCGCTCGCTCGCCCTCACTCACTCTCTCTCTCTCAGGTGTCGGAGATGATGAGCAGAATGCAGTCTGCTGCTGCTGGTCTGAAGCTCACAGTGGATCATCCGTCGGTCAGTCAGCCGCTGCCGCCCTCGTCCTTCCAGCGCTTCCTGCGAGCGAGACGGATCCCAGGCCTGGTGCTGGCAGAAAAAAACAAATCACCAACAAACATCAAACAAAAAACAATCAGTCTGTGATTCTTGACTCTTCTCATGATCTTCAGGAACAGTAATAATGAGAATCGTGACTTATTCTGATCCGTCACGTCATATTCTGGTGTCATTTTTAAGTGTTAGTAAATCTGAAATTGTATATAACTTTGAGAACAAACATAAAATACTTTAGTTGATGTTCTGCGGTGTGACGTGCTTAACATCTAAAATATTTCTACTGTATTTTGATTATTATTGTTTCATTATTATACATTATTCATTGAAATATTATTGCTATTGTGATTATTTTAATATATTTTAATTTTATTTAATGTGCCATGGAAATACCATATTCTGCTGAATTTATTTTTTTTTTTTCCTTTCTAATTTTTCATTCCTGTCCTTGCTAATCTGGAAATTAAATTAAATTAAATTAAATTAAATTAAATTAAATTAAATTAAATTAAACAATATAAAAATATAGTATATAAATAAAATAAAAATATTTTAATAAAATTGTAATTTATTTGTCACATCCCAGAAATATAATTATAACTATAACAAAAAGGTAATCGAGTAACCAGCATCGAGTTCTTCCTCAGAAGTCTCATTGCAGCTGTTTTTAACATGACTAGGCGTCTGAAGACACATTTAGCATGTTTTTTGTCATCTGTACCTGATACAGATACTACGAGAGCATGTACGACGACGCAGAGAACCTGAACGTCACGTATCCTCCCGGCCTGACTCCAGACGAGCAGCTGGTGTACGAGACGGACGCGGCCAAGGTGCGTAACTGCTGCTGATGTGTTCACTGCTGTACTCAGTGTCAGTGCGGCCGAACTCATCCCAGACTTTCTTCCTCTCTCAGTCTCTGGCTGAGGTGGCCACACTAGTCGCCCGCTCACTTTATCTCCAGGCCGGAGGAGAGGAGAAGAACCTGAACAACATCACCGCCGACCCCAAGATCGTGAGTCACATGACCAGCACGAACACACACACACACACACTCACACTCACTCTCTCTCTCTCTCTCTCTCTCTCTCTCTCTCTCTCTCTCTCTCTCTCTCTCTCTCTCTCCTCTCCTCTCCTCCTCTCTCACACAACCACAGTCACATGACCAGCACTAACCACACACCTACGCTCCTCCCCCTCGCTCTCTCTCTCTCTCTACTCGCTCTCTCTCTCCCTTCACACACTCCACACTCCTCTCTCTCTCTCTCTCTCTTTCTCTCTCTCACACACACACAGTCACATGACCAGCACTAACACACACACGCTCTCTCTCTCGCTCTCTCTCTCTCTCTCTCGCTCTCTCTCACACACACACTCTCTCTCTCTCTCTCTCTCTCTTTACATGATCTCTCACAAACAAACATTCACAACACCAGCACTAACACACACACGCTCTCCCCCCCCTCTCTTCTCGCTCCTCTCTCTCTCTCTCTCCGCTCTCTCTCACACACACACACTCTCCCCTCTCTCTCTCTCTCCCTTTCCCCTCCTCTCACACACCACAGTCCACCATCCCCCCAGCACTAACACCCCACACGCTCCCCGCTCTCCTCTCTCTCTCTCTCTCGCTCTCTCCCCCTAACTAAATCTCTGTTTATCAAGTATTTATGAACACTCTTTCTCTCTCTCACACACACACAGTCACATGATCACATGATTGTGTGTGACAAAATAAATACTCAACATAAATAAATCACTATTAAACAATTATTTATGAACATAATATTGCAAAAGAAACAATATACAAAAAGAATTAATACAAAAAAAAAAATAAAAAAAGAAAAAAATAAATACATT